>NW_021831993.1:0-99606 GCF_006345805.1 Octopus sinensis
TGTGTGATGGCAGTGAAAATACCATGCTCTCAATTGCATACCAATTTTGCAGGCCTGGTAAATGGATATTATTACTTAATAGTAGTGCACAGCTACACAAAATAGCCTGAGCTTGTGAGGTGTAAATGACCAACCTCATATACAGTAATAAACTTCTCACACGAGTTGTGCACAAGATTTGGTGTACTGGATATAATTGTTTCTGATAATAGAACACAGTTTGTATCCTGCGAGATGTTCATATTAGAACATAAAACTATAGCACCTTATCACTCTAGATCGAATGTTTTACATCTTTGACAAACATTGGATATATAATTTAATGAAGCACAGGTAAAATCAATGTGTTCACACAGCATACTTCATGAGACTCCAAAATGCCCTCTCAGCGATTCATACCAACCTTTTGTTTCAAGTAATACGCTACTCTTTATAAGAGTTTGGCTTGTCCATTCTTCCAGTACCCCCAGAGGTGTCAATGACTCTCACCACAACATCTCTCCCTTTGATATTGACTTACATTGGAAGTCAATATTATTTTTATTTATTTATTTTTTCCTTTCATCACATCTCCCTGTTTGGATTTTCCTCCTAGGGAAGTTTAATATTTCTTTTGTTTAGGCACTACTTCCAACTGTTCTGTTTGTTTCCAATTTCTTGTGCTGCCCAGCCTAGGTTCAATTTCTTGTGGTGTTTGAACATCAAAGGTGTCATAGAACACTTCCATAGGTATCTCTTTTCTTTTTTCTGTATATCTATTTTTTGGCTGGTTTAAACGTCTAGGTGTTCCTATTTTTCACCTCTTATCATATGTCATTTTGCCTATCCTTTTTATTACTACTCAGTCTTGTCTCCCATTTTTATATATTTTGAAAAATACCTTGTCACTGATATTAAAATACTTTGTCGTATTTTTAGCATTTTCCCTATTTGATTTTCTTACTGTTAGTATAGCTTGTCAAAAATTGACTTTATTTTTGGTGTAAACATTAGTTCCACAGGTGACTTGCCCGAAAAAGATTTTGGGTTTGGTGTTATCCGATAAACCCTCGAGAACTGTGTCAATGCTGCATCATCGATGAGCTCATTTCTTGATTTCTTTAATGCTCTCTACAGTTACACATTTCTAGCCATTTTGTAAAGCTATCTACCATTATTAGATATGATCGGTTTAATGATCCTGTGAAATCTATGTGTAGTCTGGACCACGGAATATCGGTCTTGAGCCAAGGTTGAAATTTTCTAGTGGGTGATTTTGCTGAAAAAGCACAACCTCTGCAAGATTTTACCACCAGCTTTTCAATATCTAGGTCCATTTTTGGCCAGTAAACATCATTCTTCATAAGTGGCTTCATCCTAGAAATTTCTGGAAGTCCAGTGTGGAATTCCTTTAACATTCGTCCTGGTAGTGAAGTAGGCATTACAACCGTCTGTGTATGCATAAGCATATTATTGCGTATTGAATACAGATTCAAAACTATGTTACGTCCAGCCATATGTATTTTTTTATTTATTTCTTCTGATGTCACTATTTTTTCATTTTTATGATAAACTCGTCTGTCACTGCCTTAATTTATATTTCCTCCAATGTGACAAGCAATTCACGCACAATATTGCACAATATATTTTTTATTTCATTTTCAACTTTTAACGCTGCTATCACTATGTCTTCCAGTGGTTCACCCTATTTTGGTTTCAACCTTGACAAATCATCTGCATGTCCAATTTTTTCGGTGGCAAATACTCAAGTTTGAAGTCATAATTCAGTAGGATTGTTCCCCAGGACTGTCTTGACATTTGTTTTTCCTTTTTCTTATCCATTTCAGGTCAACATGCATGTATCTTAGAGTAATCTTTTTCTTCAATCCTTGAACCACTTCCTGTAGAGTTAATTTTTGGTCCTGCTCTAATTTTGTTAATATACAGGATTGTATATCAGCATCTTTTCTTACAGTTAACCCTTGAACAAAAATTAGACATTTGAATAAATCCAGGGTTTATTCATTTAATTTGAATTTTTCACACTCTTTGTTAACGACCCCAAAATATGTGATGAAATCTTCATCATCTTTTTTAACTAAATTCAAACACTGCCAACGAGTATTGAACAGGGAACTTCTTTCACTGAACATTCTAGATAACAATTTGCGTCATCGAAACAACTCTCACCTGGTTTCTTCAGCAGAATATAATTACAGTATTTTTCGTGTTCGACAGGGGATAACTTTCTTAAAACTAGTCGCACCTTCTTCTCGTCATTCTAATGTTTACCTTCTTCTTTGAAGATTTCTTTGTATCTTCTGAAACATGCAGAAAAAGTGGTACCTTCTTCTGGGTTCATAAATAAATACTCCAATTGAGTTTGCTCCAATTGACGAGAACGAACCTGAAGTATATTCAGACTTCTTCAACGTTACTTCCAATAACTGGTGGTATTGTTGTTGTTGCTGTTGTTGCTGCAGTTGTTGATGTTGTAACTTCTCTACGCAAGCCAATAAGTCTTCCATGTTAATGATTTTTTTCTTTGATTTTATACCAAAAAAAATTTTATCATCCGACGCAAGCTTTGAATATCTCGTCGCCATTTTTATATCCTCGTCAAACGTTGGATATATAATTTAAAGAAGCAGAGATAAAAATCAATGTGTTCTCATGACATACTTCACAAGACTCCAAAACACCCTCTCCATGACTCCTACTGACCTTTTTGTCTCCACTAGTACGCTACTCTTTAAAATAATTTGGCTAGTCTATTCTTCCAATCAGCCTGTGGTGTCAATGACTCTCAATGAAAGGGCTGAGTGGTTCATGGACACTTTTAAGAGAGCTTTAAAAAGAGCTAATAAAGAGACCATGGACAAGGTCGCAATCCAACGATTCTTAAATGTATACAGGGTAACTCTGAACTAAAATGTGCCAGAAGGAAATTCACAAGCTGAGTTAATGTTTGCCAGAGCGGTGAAGTCGGTATTCAATAAACTGTTAGCAGTGAAGAAAGAAATACATGCAGAAATAGAAATCAGATTAAGGAAAGAGTCATAGAAAAGGTTCCAACATCATAACAAGAATTCAAAACCACAAAGGAAAGGAAGACCACTGAATTCCTAAAAGTAGACCCCAAGAAGAAAAGATATTGAGTAGATAAAAAAAGGAAGAGGTAGAGTGAATAAAAGAAATTGATTGTTAATAAAGAAATTGAAAGGCGAGATGTTGTGTAGTACAATGCCAGATAAAGCCATTCTATTGATGACTTGGGAAAATAACAATATCTACAGATCTATATTTAAGAGATGAGGAATTATGTAAATTATTTACATTTGATGGATATTTGTCCACATTTTGTTTGTTGTTAACATTTTGGCTGATATACTCTCCAGCCTTTATCAGGGAAATTTCAAACCTGGGTTCTCATTCCAAAGGTATTTTTTGGTGTTATTATTATTATTATTATTCAGGGCACTGCTTGGAATCGAACTTAGAATCTTCGGGTTAGTACCCCGCTCTCTTAACCATTATGCCATATGCCCTTGGGAAATTATGGAGTGAATTTTAGGGCCTATAAATCTAATATTCTCCTATCCTTCCTTAATACCGGTTCCCATATGCTGCTCATATCTGCACTCGGTCTGCTTAGGAGGTTGTTGTGTCCTAGCATATGTGCTGCTTCTTTTAGTTTTCGTATTTCCAGTGGTGTTCTCTGTCTATTATTTTAACTTCATCCCACAGGGGGAGGTGGTCTCCATTTTCCCATACATGATCAGCTATACCCGATTTATCAGTATCTCCTCGTGTCACAGCTTTGTGATGTTCCTCTACCCTTATTTTGAGGGTGCAGCATGTTTCGCCTTTGTATACCCTACCCCAGGTGCATGGGATGGAGTACATGCAGTCTTTGGTCATATTCTCTTCTATTGGTGGTTTTACTCGAAGGAGATATCTGTGAAGTGTTGTATTACTCTTGAATACTGTCCTGATGTCATATGGGCCACACATCTTTTGTATCTTTTCGGAGAAGCCTTTCACATAGGGTAGACAAACTGTGGACAGTTTATTGACCTCATCCTCTCTCTTCTTCATAATTGGAGTGGATAGTATACTTTTGGGGTTAGTTGTTGCTTAATGGATTGTTATTGAGCTTGATCATTTCTTCGTGGTGGGTATCACGATCACTACTTATATTCTTTGCTCAGTGTTTTAGACACTGAGCAATCCCTTTCTTTACACTGTATGGATGGTGGGAATTGAAGTTGAGGTATCGTCCAGTAAAGGTCAGCTTGTGGTATACGGATGTCCTGAATCCATACTTGTCCAGGAATGCCAGCTGATTGTCTTTTTCTTTTTCCATTATGAGCTGTATGGATGGCTTTATTGAGTTCAAATGGTCTAACAGCACTTGGACATCTTCCTGGTGGGGCCAGAGTATGAAGGTGTCATTAACATATCGCAGCCATAAGGTTGGTTTTAGTGGTGTTGATCCTAAAGCCAAATTCTCAAAGTATTCCATGTGTATATTGGCTATTATTGGTGATAATGGTAAACCTATAGCTAAACCCTCTTCTTGTTGATATATATCAGTGTCCATACTGAAGTAGGTAGTTTCTACACAGAAGGTCAACATTTCCATCAATTTTCTTATTGGCATACTAGTGCATTCTTTTAGATGGGTGTCTGTCACTAGTTTTTCTTGTATCACTGATAGTGCTTCACCAGTTGGGACTTTAGTGAACAGACTTATCACATCTAGACTCACCATCTGGTTGGATTCAATGGGGGTATCCTTGGTCACTTATGTGAAGTGGGTGGAATTCTTCACGTACGAAACTGACTTTCCTGCTAATGGACTGATTATATCCATAACGAAGTGGCTCAGTGGATAACATGCTGAACCTCTACAGCTCACTATAGGTCTTAACGGAATACCATCCTTGTGAATCTTAGGGCGACCGTACATGTGTGGTAGTTTACTGTGGTGTTGAGTCAGTTGTGTGTACTTCATTGGTGTAAAGTGATCCTTATTCTTGATCAAGATCCATGACAGCTTCCTCTTTGTTTTCAGAGTTGGGTCTTTCTTTACTTTGCTGTAGCTACCATCACTTACAAGACTTGCCAACTTTTCATAGTAGTCAGACTTGTTCATCACCACTGAAGCATTTCCCTTGTCCACTGGAAGTATTATGATGGAATTGTCACTCTGTGATCTTTTGATAGTGAACTTTTCTCCTTTAGTGGTGTTTGTTTTTGAAAGTTTTGTTTTTTCCAGTACCTGTCTCACTTTCCACCTTAGTTCACCTCCTTTAGCTTTTGGTATCTTTATGGCTATCTCTTCATTATGTCCAAGTATGGAATACGCTTGATGGTTGTCACAAAGTTGAAACCTTTGTTAAGTACTGCTTCTTCAGAGCTTTCTAGATGTCATCTACTTACGGATTTCAGTCTTCATTCTCTGACATTCATAAACTTCTTAATCTGGCATGTCTTCACCATTTCAAATTCTTTCATGCACGACTTTTCTAGATCTTGTTGGACTCTCTTTCTATCATCGTCTCTGGTCATTTTCCTAAGTAATGAAGATAACCTCTCTTTGATTTCATTATTTAGTCGATGTTTTTTCCAATGGTTGTAATGGATCCTCTCACGGACAAGGGCGTGTCCAGCCCTTTCCGCTACTCTTCTAGCTTTATATGAATCCACTGGGGTCATTATATCCAAGCCAGGTGGTATTAGCTTTGAGTCTCTACATCTACACAGGAAACTTAGATGGTTTGAAAGGCGAGCTAGTTTTTGATGGAGTTTCTCTTATATGTCTCCATTGAAGTCTAATGTCGGCTCCGTACCGATTAAATGATACAGTTCTATATTTAAGAAATACGGAATTATGTACATTATTTATATTTGACAGATAATTCAGTGACCTGAATAATGATAATAATAATAATAATAATAACAATAACAACAACAACATAATAATACCTTAGGAATGAGAACCCAGGTTCAAAATTTCCCCAAGACACCTGATGAAGGCTGGAGGGTATATCAACCGAAATGTTGTGTTAACAACAAACAAGATGAAGACAAATATCCGTCAAATGTAAATAATGTATAACAATATCTGTCGGAGTGACAACCATCGTCAGAAGACAGATACACAAAGTGGCAAAAGACCACGTTACAACAAAGCCTAACACTGCTCACCACCCCTATTCCCTTCCCCTCCATCCCAATCTCTATGTTTATCAGATGATGAACATAGAGATTGAGAAGCAAATAAAATGATGGTAAAGTGTATGCAGGCTGAAGTCATATGTATGTTTGTGATGTCTACCAAATGCACATGTGAGCTATCTTCTCAGATGCAAAATGCTGTCCCCCATCCCTGGATCTCCCCAGCTCACACCCTTAGAGGTGACACAATGCTGGCACACTGAAAGGTAGGTCTGGTAAGATTGTTGAGATGCTTGAATGGAGATGTGTAGATTAGTGCAGCATCCAAGAAGTAAGGTGGAGAGGAAGTTCTGCCAGGTTCTTCACAGGCAAAGAACATGGGTATAAGATTTTCTGGTAGGGAACACTGATGGGGTCGGGGGCATGGGTATACTCATCATCATCATCATTGTTTAATGTCCATTTTCCATGCTGGCATGAGTTGGACAGTTTGACTGGGGACTGGCAAGCCACAAGGCCACACACCAGGCTCCAATCTGATCTGGATGCACTTTCTAACACCAACCGCTCTGAGAGTGTAGTGGATGTCTTTTACGTGCCACTGGCAAAGGAGCCAGTCAGGTGGCACAAGGCCTGAAATTTTGGGAGAGAGGTTAATCAATTACATCAACCCCAGTGTGTAACTGGTACTTATTTTAACAACCCTGAAAGGATGAAAGGTGAAGCTGACCTCAGTGGAATTTGAACCCAGAACGTTAACACAGATGAAATGTCACTAAACATTTTGTCCACATTTCCCAAACAACAACAACAACAACCAAAAGTACCAATCTTATAAGCCTGATTAATGCCACAACATCACATGGAATACATTGGTGAAAAAAACATCACAACCATTTACCCACAAAAGTAAACCAGGTGAACCTAATTTATAAATACTGCTTTGTGTTGGGCCCTCAATTCCTCGATGGGGTTGTAGGGGGAACTATGCTGTTGGGTACTTTTAGACCTGGAGAGGCCAGGAGATGTGGCGATTTGCTGTACTTGAAAAACATCACGTGAAGCTAAATAAAATCACTGTCTTCACTGCGTACAGGTTTGTGCTTTCAGGGGTGGGTGCCACATGAAACCACACCCATGCTGGGGCTGTGTGTCAACACACCTGTGCCAGTGGCACATATTAAAAGCACCCAGCACATTAAGTGGTTGGCATTAGGAAGGACATCCAGCCATAGATTCCATGCCACAACAGACATTTGGACCCTGGCCAGCTCCACTTCAAACAATCCAACCCATGCCAGCATGGAAAGTGGACGTTAAATGAGGATGATGATGTCAATGGCCATCCCTCTGTAGGAATGACCAAAACTGATTTCTTCTAAAAAGAAGGAGAAAGAGAGAGAGAGAGAGAGATAGACAAAAAGAAAGTAAAAGTGAGAGGGAGAGGAAAAATTGACCCCAATAATCAAAGACAAAATTGATTCCAGCATTGCAATGATTCAGAATGATTGCCACAAAGCATCCTATCTGGTGTTCTACTAACTTTGTGACTTGACCACTTCATTAACACAACAGAATTCACTTAAAACAAGTTTATGTCACTAAAACGTTGTCTTCCACACACAACATTTTTCTCATGATAATTAAGAAACTATTTTTAAAAACCAAAACACAGGACACTTGAAATATTTAATTAGATTGTTTATAATGAAGATAGCGAACCAGACCAGAGATTGAAAAACTTCCAGGACACTAACCAAAAATAGAAAAATCTAAAAACATCAATATAATAGAAATACAAAAAATGAAGTTGATTATTATGTGTCCGACCTTGCCAGCATGGAATGTGGATGTTAAATCATGATGGTGATGATGATGTGCGTGCATGTACACTGGTACTGAACTCACAAACCACTCCCACAAACAAGCAGCCTTGAGATAGACTTAGGTGCACTCATCCTATCCTGCTGCAAAAACAACACAGATAATACATGAAGCAGAAGAAAAGCATCACAAGTCAACTGCGCTCCTATCCTATACACCCTCTACAACACCCATATGCACCACCAAGTTAACCACCACAACATCACCTGTTGCACATATACCCAGCTACCACACAGGGCAGACATATACCCAACTCCATTTTGAACGCTTACCCATCATCATCATCTTCACCTCAATGAAGAAAGCAAACACACAACATATATATTTATCTTGCATAAGACTTTGGAAGTGGGGACCTTGGTACAGAATTTCATAGGTTTTGAGTAGTGGGAAACCACCTTTTAGCTAATATTGTAGTACCTGTTAGGGTTCCAAATATGGTTTACCTAGCAGCTTTAGGTATAAAACCACCACTATGGAAGCACTCCGTCTGTTACGACGACGAGGGTTCCAGTTGATCCGATCAACGGAACAGCCTGCTCGTGAAATTAACGTGTAAGTGGCTGAGCACTCCACAGACACATTGTGTACCCTTAACGTAGTTCTCGGGGATATTCAGCGTGACACAGAGAGTGACAAGGCTGGCCCTTTGAATACAGTACAACAGAAACAGGAAGTAAGAGTGAGAGAAAGTTGTGGTGAAAGAGTACAGCAGGGATCACCACCACCCCCTGCCGAGCCTCGTGGAGCTTTAGGTGTTTTCGCTCAATAAACACCCACAACGCCCGTCTGGGAATCGAAACCGCGATCCTATGACCGCGAGTCCGCTGCCCTAACCACTGGGCCATTGCGCCTCCACTAAAACCACCACTACCATGTGTGTTGGCAGGGAGAAAATGCATCTTGATTATATTTGAGATACCTGGCAGCCTACTGAAACCAGCCCAGACTAATCTAGCATGTTATCAATTCCAATGGTATCACTGGTTAAGGCAGGTGTACAAGTACCACTGGTGAGGGCAAGTGCACATGTACACATTGTCTACCCTACATAAAATTATGTGAGGGCCATCTGTGGATCCCTTCCTACAATCCAGTAATAATTTTGATGTGATGCAGCATGCCTTTGCTGATCTTGGGAAAGTCTCATCTCATTTCTGTCTTGACACTCTCCATCTGATGTACTGCAGCATGTCATTACTTGTATCAACTCACAGTCTGAGGTGTGTGTGTGTGAGTTGGGGGGGGGTCATGTAGTGTGTCAAGGAAACCATATTTAGCTGTCATGCATCAGCACAGTTGTGCTTTGGCAATTGCTGCCTATTAGAGATGGTCGCACAGCTATAAATATGGTGTCACCTGACCAGAAAGGGATGTTATTTCTAGTCAGTCAAATAACAGCTAGCAGAAGATTTCGACAAGAATACAGCTATTTTCAGTGAGACTTCAGAAGGGCACTACCTCTGACGGCATTACTTCGACATGAACAGCTGTGTTATTTCACCGACTTAATGCCATAAACTTTGGGATTACAGAAAGCACACACAGAGAATCCCATTATTCTCTATGGACCAAACTTGCCTGTTTAAACTTCTTACTGCATTTATTGCAGTATGCTTCCACCTATGTATGTAGTAGTGAGTCCAATAGGCTTCTTGAATCCTACATAAAACTGTCTACACACATTGCAACCCAATAAATTAAGGTGTTTATTATAATATAGCTTTCTGATGTATTTTCTCAATGCCTCACAGATGCAACTCTTTCATTGATTCCCACTTTGTGTATTTAGTTGGTAACACACTAAACTGGTGAAAATTAACTCAAGTTACATTCTTACATAGTTATATTTGGACACAGAAACAACTCCTGCCGCAAATGTTATCGCAGGGTAAGGACAATACATACTCAGAAAGAGCAGAGCAAACGCAAGAAACACAACCAAAGCGATCAATACTTTAGCCATACCGGTCGTGACTTACAGTTTCAATATCGTTAACTGGTCAATTACTGAATATGTAATCTTGACAGAAAAATACGAAAACTGTTGACAATGCATAGATGCATGCACCACCCTAAGGCAGATATAGAACGACTTTACATGACAAGAAAAGAGGGTCTTTTACAACTGGCAATAACAATGAAGATTGCTACAATTGGCCTAGACACCTACCTGAAAAACTCTGGGGACTGGATGTTAAAACTTGTCTCAAAACATGAAAACAAGAAAGCATCATACTTAGTAACAAAACCGGCAAAGGAATATCTAAGTGAATTCCGAATACAACAAATTTTGGAATTAGACACACACAAAACAAGCACAGAAAAAGCTAAGCGCATGAAAACACATGCTAAAACTGCTGCCTTAGATATTCTTACGTATAAATGGCAAGAAAAACCTCTCTATGGCAAATACCAAAGAGAGTGAATAATGCAGATGTTGACAAAGCCCTGACCCATCAATGGCTAATGGCCTGTGGCTTAAAATCTGAAACAGAAGGGTTTATCATAGCAGCTCAAGATCAATGCCTACCTACAAGGAACTACCTGGCCAACATATTAAAGGATGGCAGTAGCCCAACATGTCGTGTATGTCAACAACAAAATGAAACCATTGATTATGTTGTCTCCAAATGCAGTCTTCTCGCGCCTACAGAGTATCTCAACAGGCATGATAGAACTGCACAATATATTCACTGGGTAATTTGCAAATATTTGGACCTGCTCCATGATAAAAACTTGTGGCACAAACCATCTCCAGAGCTTGAAAATGACCACATCTCACTCCTCTGGAACTTTACTGTTCAAACTAACAGAAAGCTAGATGCAAATAGGCCGGATATTATATTGAAAGACTTCAGACAAAGAACATGCCTCCTCATTGATATGACTGTACCAATTGATATAAACGTATCTGTCAAGACCTACCAAAAACTGAGCAAATATAAAGATCTTGAAATAGAAATCAGCAAAATGTGGAACCTGAAGACTAAAACAATACCTGTTGTCATAGGTGCCCTGGGAATGATAGGAAAAGGGGCTGATTGCTACCTAACTCAGATACCAGAAAACCCCAAATGGCAGAAATTCAAAAGATAGCTCATGGGAACTGCCCATACCCTACGTAAAATAGAATCTATGTAACCCTCAAAACATTTTAACCGGCAAAAAGTCAAAATATTTTAAAATGTATATCTTAACAAACACCTTTTCCCGCCATCTTCATGTCAGACTATCCTCTTATAATGAAATTACTTTCGAAGCCATCTTTTAATTTACTTATGTTTTCAGGGAGCTGGAGGGGAGGTGGAGGAGCAATGAAGAGAAAAGTGGAGAAAGAAGGAAAGAAAGAAGAGAGAGAGAAGGAAAACGATAAAGAAAGAAAAGAAACGAAAGAAAGAAAACATGTAAACAGAA
This sequence comes from Octopus sinensis, assembly GCF_006345805.1. Classification (NCBI taxonomy): domain Eukaryota; kingdom Metazoa; phylum Mollusca; class Cephalopoda; order Octopoda; family Octopodidae; genus Octopus; species Octopus sinensis. Next base: position 11,464 of record NW_021831993.1, read on the forward strand.
ACCCATGTGTCAGGTTACGGCCTTTTAACGCCGCACCCAAGAAATCAAAATGAAAGCAATAAAATTAAGACAGAAAATGAATCTCAGTAAAAAAAAAATGATGATGTAAGGTGTAAATAGATTTCCGTGATCAACAAACATTACAGAGTAACCTTTTACTAAAGCGGTTTCAATTAATAGAAAACCTGTTGGGAAATCTTGGATAAATAATCCTACGTTTTCACTAAAAACCACACAGCATTTATCAATGTATACAGGTATTGTATATGTCTATGTGTGGAGGCACAACGGCCCAGTGGTTAGGGCAGTGGACTCGCGGTCGTAGGATCGCGGTTTTGATCCCCAGACCCGGTGCTGTGAGTGTTTATTGAGCGAAAACACAAAGCTCCACGAGGCCCCGGCAGTGGGTGGTGGCGAACCCTGCTGTACCCTTTCACCGCAACTTTCTCTCAGTCCTTCTTCCTGTTGTACCTGTATTTCAAAGGGCCAGGCTCGACACACTCTGTGTCACGCTGAATCTCCCTGAGAGATCCACGTGTCTGTGGAGTACTCAGCCACTTGCACGTTAATTTCACGAGCAGACTGTTCCGTTGATCGGATCAACTGGAACCCTCATCGTCGCAACCGACGGAGTGCCACGATGTGTGTGTGTGTGTGTATGAAATGAATACTATATCTGTATGTATGTACGGAGATTCAAACCAAATCCAAACGAGTTGCTTCTCACTACAACTCCTGTTTCAAACCTAGACCAGATTTGCTATATATTTTCATTCTACTGGGGCAGTCATTTTCCACAAAGCTCCATCGTCTCAAATATTCTTTTCTTCTTGAGGCACAAGGCCCAAAATTTTTGGGAAGGAGGCCAGTCGATTAGATCAACCCACGGATACTTATTTTATAGACTCCAGAAGGATGAAAAAAGTCGACTTTGGCAGAATTTGAACTCAGAAAGTAAAGACAGACGAAATAACGCCAAGTATTTCGCTCGGCGTGCTAACGTTTCTGATGTGTTAGTATCCCTGTTAATGAAGCAATTGTCCTTCTTGGATGTGCCCTATATGAGGAGATTTGGCTGCCATTTCTAGCTTGACGTACGTTAAAACTTGCAACATAATCTTACGGAACCCGGGTAAAAAGAAGTCACAGGAAAACTATGGGGGGGGGGTGTCCGAGGAGACTTTTGTCCTGGGTGGGGTGGGGGACAAATTATTTGTGACTTTATTACAGGTCTTCATTTCATGACCAAGAAAACATGGCATACCTAGACAGGTGCCCCTCCATCGATTTTGTTTGTTCGTAACTTTCAGAAAAGTTGATGTTCTTGAATGAAATTTACTAGAAATAGCTTTAAGAGGCTGTAGGTTCCGATGATGGGGGAAAATATCGAAGGCTTTGCAGACATACGTAATGACACACATCACATATACCTACAGAACTTGGAAATACTTACACACACCACACACATTCTGAAAACGGAGAGGAAACAAATCCATGTAGTTATAATGTAAGGAAAAGTATTGAAATCGATTTTGTAAAGTATTTGTAAAGCAATGGAGAGACGGGATTAAAGAATTAAATTAGGAAGATGTAAAACAAAAAAAACTTACCTCGTCACAACTCTGAGCAAAAGTGAAACTTGAAACTTTATTTGATCGTTTTTAAGCTATTGATTGGTTTAACAACAACTTTGTATGACATCAGAAAAACACTTCTCCTCTGTCCTCTTTTAACACAATTTACCTTGAAATATATTTTATTATTATTTACAACAGACGACATGAAAAATATGTTTCTTTATTAGCCACACAGGGCTGAACACAGACGGGACAAATTACAAAGTAGAGCTTTTCTTTTTGGGGGAGAAAAAAAAACAATCAATAGCGATCGTGTATCACAGAAATGTCATGATGTAACGTGTAAAGGGGGAAGCATATAAGGTTTATCCGTGGAAAGAAAAGCCTACGGAAAAGACCACGGTAACTTCGGTCAATAATGTCACATGTTAACACATTTATTTGCAAGTAGGTCACATGTTAACACATTTGTTTGCAAGTAGGTAACCCTCTGTTTTAAATTTTTCCGGGTACATAGGATTATGGTCAAGGTAGCTTCGTCATTCATATGTGCCATCCTTGCTACGTTCACCCATCTTTTTTTTGAAACATTCGCTAGACAAAACTTGCCTCTCTACTCTCACTTTCCTTTTCAAGTGATACTTGAAGAAGTTGATGAGAGATTGACCAGAGAGGAAAGTATTTGTCTCTAATCCTTTCAGATGCGTCCACCAGATACATTCTTTTGCCATAGCCACAAGTATGATGAAAATAGCTCTTCCTCCCCGTTTGAAGGAAGGAGGCGTGACAATATTGACGATAGACTCGGCTGATAAACCGACTCATCCCCCACGTAACAGCAGTCGTTCGACATAAGCCCACAGGTCGGCTCCGTTTTTCTCGAGCCGTGTCTATAGAGCTTATCCTAAACAGTACCGCTTCTCGGTAGCGCTACAAGCCAGGGATCTCTGGAAGTTGTCCATAGGTCCTGGCCCGAAAGTCGTCCTGAACAGACGGGTCAGGTATTCCTCATCAACGCCCAGGTTCACCCTGAGCTCATCATACCTCCCCTCCACTAATCCCCTAAAGAATGCTTTGGGTGTGTTGAAGTTGCTGAAGGTCAACCCAGGCCGGCATAGTTGCTTGAGAGCAACGCGACACTCGCCCTTCCTCGGCCTCTTTTTGATCCATGACTGCAGTGCGGTCATGGAGACAAGTTGCAGGAAAGCGTGCCTCACAAACGGCGACCACACCTGTTCACCATCGTCTACATAGAGCTGGAGATGTCGCAGTTTCTGCGCATCATCAACCACAGCATGCCCAGTCCTCCTTTTAACGGGTGTTGACAGCAAATGGATTACTTGACCATCGGGACACATTCTTTCCACAAGAAGCGGAAGAGAATGCATTCTAGTTTGGTGATGGAAGGGTCAGGACAAGGTACAACGGTCAGGCAGTAGTAGATGATGGACGCGATGTACATGTTCGCCACCTCCACCTGACCTTTTAGGGACAGTTTCCTCTCGGCCTATTGCCAAGTGAGCTTGACCACCTTACTCGTTATCTCATTCCAGTTCTTCTCCATTTGGAGGTCCGGACCAAACCAGACGCCGAGCAACTCAACCAGACCATCGGTCCAGTGTCCCACAATGGAGGCGCTGGTGGACGGCATGGGCTTGCTTCTCGAGGTGCCGAGCCACAAGCCCACTGACTTTTTCCAGTTGATTTTCGCTCCTGTCACCGCTTTGTAGTCTTTCTGTGTCTCGCCAACCTGCTCGATGTGCTCGTGGCTAGACACTATGATGGTGACGTTGTCCACGTATGCGGACACGCTCGTCCCGCATCCCAATTCTCGCGGGATGTCCCTCAGAGTCACCAGCTTCCGCAGTAATGGCTCGATAGTCAATATGTATAGAAGCGACGAGAGGGGGCATCCCTGACAGACCGAACGTGCAATGTTGAGAGGTCTTGATAGATGTCCATTTATGCGAATTACCGAGCAGATACCTCTGTACAAAGCGGCTATCCAGCCGTGGAAGTCAGGACCGAAACCAGCCACTCTGAGGACAGGCTCCAAGTATCGATAGTCTACCCTATCGAAAGCTTTCGATTGATCCAATTGATCAGGGCCCCACCCATGCCAGGTTCATTAACTATCCTGTCAATGACGTAGCGTATCAGATGGAGGTTGTCATGGATGCTCCAGCCCAGCACAGCGCACGTTTGTGCCTTGTCCACCAGTTTCTCGATGCCAAACGCCAACCTCTTGGCCAAAATTTTCAAGTCTGCATTAAGCAGAGTGATGGGCCTAAAGTTATCTATTATATCCCCCTTGTTTAGATCTTTCTTCGGCAGTGTTACGGCTCCTTGGCTCACAAAACCAGGGATGCTCCCGTTTTGCTGCCAATTGCAGTACACCACTGCCAAAATGTCTCCAAACAAGTCTGGCATACAACTGTAAAGCTCGTAGGGTAGTTTTCAAAAGAAGAAAACCTGAAACAGTTTTTATAGGAAACTAGCAGTATAACCCGGCCTTGCCCGGGATTAAGTTACGATTATTAAGCTAATCAAGTTCTTTATTTCAAACCAAACTAAGTAATATCGACGTCAAATTTGGGCAAAATCCGTTGAAATTGGTTATATATATATATATTATATATATATATATATAATATATATAATATAATATAATATAATATAATATAATATATATGGGCAACAGACACGAACACACATGTATGTACGTACACCTATTGCATGTTTTGTGCATGCATACATGTTCATAAACAGAAATGAATGGAAAAATGTTGTTAAATTTGTAGATTAACACTCTCACGATTTTCACTAAGAAAAATAATCGTTTTTTTTTGCGTGGAATCAACTACTAATATACTACAAACCCTTTTTGTGGTCCGTGAATCGGAGTGGGTGTGGTGGAAGCCCCGGAAATTGTACCCATTTATATTGAGCAATTCACTGACAAATTGCTACTCACCTCTTTGTTTCTTTGTTGTTAAATAAATGGATTGTCAACAAAACACTTTTTTACTCGGCGTAAAATAAAAACAAAACTCAAACTCTTTCGCACCCAAAGTAATGTGAGTGAGAGAGAGGGGGGAGAAAGAGGAATGATTTTAAATAAATAAATGATTTTAAATAAATATATTGTAATTGTTGTGTGAGAAAGTATGATTATAAAATATAGTGTCTTTCAAAAACATCCTGAATTTGAACACTATATCTCGTGTTTAAGAAAAGACAAAACATTTTATATTTTATGAATGTCATCACACTAACTCTCTCTCTCTCCCTCTCCCACTTTGTCTTTCCCGTGAAACTCTCTGCCTCTCTTCTTCCACTTTTCTTTATCTTGTTTTTTTTTTTGTAGACGCCGTCAAAAAGATATGGCTGAAAATAGATTTTTACCGCTAAATGTTATGGCTGAAAATAGATTTTTACCGCTATCCGCGGGTGCCACAGGAAAAAAATAAGTTGACAAAACCCAGATAGGATGTTGACGAATGTCCTCCTAAAATTTGAGCGACATGCGTGCTAATTTGTGGATGGCATAAACTACAATCACGTACACACACACACATCTGCCGTATATATATACAGATATATATAAATATATATGTATTCCCAACCACAAGGTTCTGGGTTCAGTACTATTGCGTGACACCTTGGGCAAGTGTCTTCTGCTATAGACTCGGGCCGACCAAAGACTTGTGAGTATATCTGGTTGACGTAAACCGTAAGAAGCCCGTCTTATATATGTATATATAATTATAGTATATTCTGTTAAGAACATAGTAGAATACAGTATAAAGCTCGCTCGTCCACTTTCACATTTAAACTGTGCTTTCCAGTAGTAGTATTATATGTATTTCTAGTTTGCATTTGGGCATCTCTCGTGTGTGAATACATAATTGAAAAAATTGGCGTCAACAAGAAGGGTACGGTTGGACATTTATTTTTTAATCACTACAATTGTTTGCACGCAACGTAGTTCTCCAGATGTACAGGTACTTGATTAAGAAACTATTTCCCTGCATTATGAGGTCTAGTTGTGTTTCCTCAGGTGATATGTAAATATTGTCTCTGTAAATTAAAAATCCTCGGCTTCTATTTCGAAAATTTTAGTAGTAGTCACAAAGCCTATTTACGTATTCAAAGTGCTTTGAATACGTAAATGTAGTGGGATGGTGATTCTCGTACCCTTAAAGTGGTTGCCGTTTCAAAGAGATTGATATTTTATTTCTTTATACTGTTGATTTGTTCTTCATGGTTGGTTACACATATGATTCTCCTTAGCTGGCCTTTAAGATTCAACACACGGACACATACACGCATATATGCGCGCGCCAGCACACACACACATATATATATACATTCACATACATACACATATATAAAATCTACACACGCTCACATATTGGGGGAAAATTTTTGGTTAAAATTTTCGTGGAAAATTTTCGAAAGATTTTCAAAAATTTTTGGGGAAAATTTTCGGCAAAAAATTTTCGAAAAATATTTGGGTAAAATTTTCGGAATATTTTTGGGGAAAATTTTCAAAAAAGTTTTGGGTAAAATTTTCGAAAAATTTTTGGGTAAAATTTTCGAAAAACTTTTGAGTAGAATTTTAGGTGAAAATTTTCGTTGAAAATTTTTGGAGAAAATTCTCGGTGAAAATTTTCGACAAACTTTTGGTAAAATTTTCGAAAAATTTTTGGGTAAGTTTTCGAAAAATTTTTTGGGAAATTTTAGGTGAAAATTTTCGAAAAATTTATGGTGAAAATTTTCGAAGAATTTTTGGGTAAAATTTCCGGTGAAAATTTTCGAAAAATTTTTGGTGAAAACTTTCGAAAAACTTTTGGGTAAAATTTCTGGGCGGTGAAATTTTCGGCAAAAATTTTCGAAAAATTGTTGGTGAAAATTTTCGAAAAATTTTTGGGGAAAAATTTTCGGCAAAAAATTTTCGAAAAATTGTTGGTGAAGATTTTCGGTGAAAACTTTCTAAAAATTTTTGGGGAAAATTTTCGGGTAAAATATACAAAAAATTTTCGGTGTAAATTTTCCAAAAATTTTTGGGTAAGATTTTCGGAAAATTTTTTCGATAAATTCTTGGGGAAAATTTTCTAAAAATTTTTGGGTAAATTTCGAAAATTTTCCCAAAAATTTTTCGAAAATTTTACCCAAAAATTTTTCGAAAATTTTCCTCAGAATTTTTGAAAATTTTTGAAAATTTCTCGCAAACATTTTTGAAAGTTTTCCCCCAATTATTCGAAATTTTTCAGAAAGATTTTTCAGAAAGATTTTTCAGAATTTTTCCCAAAATTTTTTGAAAATTTTGGTGAAAATTTTTGGGTAAAATTTTCGAAAAATTGTTGGTGAAAATTTTTGGGTAAGTTTTCGAAAACTTGTTGGTGGAAATTTTTACCCAAAAATTTTTCGAAAATTTTCACCAAAAATTTTTCGAAAATTTTCACCGGAAATTTTACCCCAAAAATTCTTCGAAAATTTTCACCAAAAATTTTTTGAAAATTTTCACCGGAAATTTTACCCCAAAATTTATCGAAAATTTTCACCGAAAATTTTACCCAAAAATTCTTCGAAATTTTTCACCATAAATTTTTCGATTATTTTCCCAAAAATTTCACCAAAATATTTTCCGAAAATTTTCACCGAAAATTTTACCCAAAAATTCTTCGAAAATTTTCACCGAGAATTTTCTCCAAAAATTTTTCAAAAATTTTCAACGAAAATTTTCACCTAAAATTCTACTCAAAAGTTTTTCGAAAATTTTCACCGAAAATTTTACCCAAAAATTTTTCGAAAATTTTCCTCAAGAATTTTTCGAAAAAATTTTAAAAAAATTTTTGAAAATTTCTCGCAAACATTTTTGAAAGTTTTCCCCCCAAATTATTCGAAATTTTTCACAAAGATTTTTCAGAATTTTTCCCAAAATTTTTTGAAAATTTTGGTGAAAATTTTTGGGTAAAATTTTCGAAAAATTGTTGATGAAAATTTTTGGGTAAAGTTTGCGAAAAATTGTTGGTGAAAATTTTTGGGTAAAATTTTAGGTGAAAGTTTTCGCAAAAAATTTGAAAATTTTGAAAAAATTTTGGGAAAAATTCTGAAAAATCTTTGTGAAAAATTTTGAATAATTTTTGGGGAAAACTTTCAAAAATGTTTGCGAGAAATTTTTTAAAAATTAAAAAAAAATGTTTGAGGAAAATTTTCAAAAATTTTGGGGGCAAATTTTCAAAAATTTTTGTGGAAAATTTTCAAAAATGTTTGGGAGAAATTTTTTTAAATGTTCGGGAAAAATTTTGAATAACTTTTCAATAATTTTCAAAAATGTTTGCGAAAATTTTTTTTAAACTTTTCAAAAATTTTTGAGGAAAATTTTCAAAAACTTTGGGGGAAAATTTTCAAAAATTTTTGGGAGAAATTTTTTAAAATCTTAGGGAAAAATTTGGGAAAAATTTTCAAAAATTTTTGAGAAAAATTTTTCAAAATTATTTCAAAAGTTTTTGAGGAAAATTTTGACAAATTTTGGGAAAAATATCTATATATCTATCTATATATATCTATCTATCTACCAGCAGTATCGCCCGGCGTTGCTCAGGTTTCTTTTGACCTGCTGGAATTGGGATTTTTGAAAAGTAAAAATTTTGCATTATGTAGCTTATTATTCTCTTCAAGTGAACATTTTTCTTGTTGAAATACATCGAAAAGTGGCGACACAGCAGTGAAAAATCGTAAAAAATAGTGATTTTCATAGAAAAAAGCACCTTTTTGATGTACATAATTTTTGGTGTTAACATGGTCCGATTTGAATTTTATCTTCTACGGAAGGAAGAGCAACCCTTCTATCATACTCTCAATTTTGGTCAACTTGCGCCGCAGGGTCTCGGAGAGATAGTGTTAGTTGAAGGCTGCCAAGCCTGGCGCACACAGACAACTTCAGCTTTATATAGAGAGAGATAACACACACACATTAATACACATACACACAACACACATGTATGTATGTATGTATGTATGTATATATGTACATCTTTCCACTTCTTGTCATATTTTTATCCTTCACTTCCTACACACACACACACGCACACACACACACACACACACACCTTAGCTTACAATTTTCTTTCAACAATTGACACTGTCATATATGTATATGTTTGCGTGTCTATGTGTGTAAAGAGGAAGTGGAAGAAAGTGTGGTAATAGGCAGAATAAAGCCTTTGAAGTGAGAGAGGGAAATCGTAAAATATTGAGTTTTCTCGAATTTTTGCTTAATTGGGTGTGAAATTGAAAGAAATTTATATGCCATGACCGAATAGAATGTACTTGGAAAAATCATAGGTAAACTCCAATTGAAGAAATTGTGTGAGGAGTAAATCGTTATGTATTTATTTGTTTCTATTTGCTCTGTATTTTTTTTGAGTAGTGGTTTAAGGTACACTTGCAAAGAGAAAGTGCGAGAAATTATGGTAATAGCAGGAATGAAGCAGTTGAAATTAGAGAGGCAAATCGTAAAATATTTACTTTTCTCGAATTTTTGCTTAATTGGGGTCAAATTGAAAAAACTTTACATGCCATGACCCAATCGAATCTACTTGTAAAAATCGTAGGTAAATTCCAATTGAAGAAATTCTATATTGTAGAATTGTATTAAAAAGGAACATGGGAACAGGCAGAGAAAATCTGCCTTTTATCATAAGAGATGAAAGTGAATGTAGGTCACCTCAATAGAATTTATCTGGTTTTTTCCTGAGGCCACTAGTTGGCATGTATTTTTCCACAAAACTTCAGTGTGTCTATGCACCTACACATGCATGCACACTCACACACACACACACACACACACACACACACACACACACCTTAGCTTACAATTTTCTTTCAACAATTGACACTGTCATATATGTATATGTTTGCGTGTCTATGTGTGTAAAGAGGAAGTGGAAGAAAGTGTGGTAATAGGCAGAATAAAGCCTTTGAAGTGAGAGAGGGAAATCGTAAAATATTGAGTTTTCTCGAATTTTTGCTTAATTGGGTGTGAAATTGAAAGAAATTTATATGCCATGACCGAATAGAATGTACTTGGAAAAATCATAGGTAAACTCCAATTGAAGAAATTGTGTGAGGAGTAAATCGTTATGTATTTATTTGTTTCTATTTGCTCTGTATTTTTTTTGAGTAGTGGTTTAAGGTACACTTGCAAAGAGAAAGTGCGAGAAATTATGGTAATAGCAGGAATGAAGCAGTTGAAATTAGAGAGGCAAATCGTAAAATATTTACTTTTCTCGAATTTTTGCTTAATTGGGGTCAAATTGAAAAAACTTTACATGCCATGACCCAATCGAATCTACTTGTAAAAATCGTAGGTAAATTCCAATTGAAGAAATTCTATATTGTAGAATTGTATTAAAAAGGAACATGGGAACAGGCAGAGAAAATCTGCCTTTTATCATAAGAGATGAAAGTGAATGTAGGTCACCTCAATAGAATTTATCTGGTTTTTTCCTGAGGCCACTAGTTGGCATGTATTTTTCCACAAAACTTCAGTGTGTCTATGCACCTACACATGCATGCACACTCACACACACACACACACACAATCATGCATGCGTACATATATATATTAGTAGCTGATAGCATTTTCCCACAAGTCCCCCACCTGTTATTCTCTCCTGTTACACTAGGAAATTTATGAAAGTATAGTGACTTCTTAGATCTTTTCGAAGCATCCATATGTCAAACACATGATACAGAGGAAAAAGCCTTTGTATAGTTTCCCATAATTTAGTTAGTAATATATATATATATACTCAACCAAGTCGGTTTTCTTTCTCTTTGGTCAGCGGGTGTTTACTGAAAGGGCCTCTAACTTTATGATTTCAACAACACAACCCTTACTCTTTCTACATACCCGTATTCTATTAGCCTGTCCTTCTCTAGTAGTCACTCACAGATAAAGATAGCTACCATACACGATGGACCATAACGGCTAATGACCAGTGTATACAGCCACCGTAATAATCATATAAATAAAATGGCCATCCAAACAAACAATTAATGTCGCCGTTCCTCACTTATTTATTCGACTCATATTATTGCAAAACCTAACAGTTGTAATTGGTGAGTTGGTTCTTATGATTGGTGACCAAAACATGCACACATACATACATACCATACATACATGACGTACAGCCATGCACACACACTTACATATACACATGCATACACACTCATACATATATACAAACATACATACATACATATGTATGTATGTATGTCTTGTTCAGTTTTATATAGAGAGACTAGCTGAAGGTGACCCGCTCTACGCGCGGGTAAGAGGTGGTTGTTACTTTCTGTTGCTTCCTTTCTGCACGTAAAAAGCACCATCCGAACGTGGCCGATGCCAGCGCCGCCTTGACTGGCTTCTGTGCCGGTGGCACGCAAAAAGCACCAACGGATCGTCGGCGCTGCGAACCCCCCTGGCACCTGTGCCGGCGGCACGAAAAAAGCACCCACTACGCTCACAGAGTGGTTGGCGTTAGGAAGGGCATCCACCTGTAGAAAAACTGCCAGATCAGACTGGAGCCTGGTGCAGTCTCCTGGCTTCCCAGACCCCAGTCAAACTGTCCAACCCATGCTAGCACGGAAAACCGACTTTAAACGATGATGATGATGATGATGATTCTCCCTCATTGTTTCTCTCTCCTTTCTCTCTCACTTTCCCCACTCTCTTACTCTTCCTTTCTCTCGGACTCTCCCTCGCTTTCTCTTACTCTCTATCTTTATCTATCTCTCTCCCATTTATAAACAACAAAAGATGTTGAGTAAGTTGAGAAATAAAATATTTAGAAAGATCAATCATAAATATCAGGCAGTAACAACGGAAAGGTCTGCTTCAAGGCAGACAGCAAAACACTAATATTTAAAAGAGACAGACGAACTTGCGAGCTGAATAAAAATAATAAAACATTGAAACCAAAGTTTGAAGGGATAGAATCTGAGGATAGTAGAGTCACCATGGCTGGCATTTGTTAACGACGGACAGCAACGTTTTGACAGTTTAACGGCTGGCGTAAAATTTTGACAGCTGAACCGACCGACCACATAATGCACACATTATATATATATATGTGTGTGTGTGTGTGTGTGCACGCATTATATATACAAATTATATATATATATGTATAAATTAAATTAGAGATAAAACCACTAATAGGCAAATGAAACAGTAAAAAACCAAAAACAAAAACATAAAAATAAAAATATAATATAGAAAATATAAAATTTAAAAATTTAAATTATTTAAATTTAAAATAAAAATTATTAAATTATATTCATAATTTGTTTAAAAATATATATAACTATCAAAAAGTATTAAAAAGTTTAATATACATAAATACAGATATATACACTTTGTTTATATACATTATATATACATATTTATATATAGAACACACACACACACATATATAAATGAATGCAAGAAATATCTGATTCATAATATTTGTTCTCATGCTCGTGTGTTGGTGGTGGCGATGATAATTCTCTCTACGAATGCAGACAGATACATAAAAGAACGCCGTCTGACGAACTTATAAAGGGAAAGTGAAAGGGAGTTAGAGGGGAATGGAGGAAATAGTGTGAATGAGTGAGGAAGACATATACGTAAAAGAACGGGAGTGGACTTGTCAAAGTGGGGTTTTGGCCCCTAGCAATGACACCTTTTAAGATAGGGATTTCTAAGGTAGCCCACGGGCATCGTCACCTCATTTTACATGTCCCTGTAAACTTTGGAGTCAATCGGACGGGACGTAGTGGCCTTGAAAGCGATCCAAGCGGTAAAAACACATTTCAGTTTTATATATAGAGATTTCTTGCCAATAAAGAAAGAACCAGTTTCTAACTTAGATCAAAGACTCCTTCATTGGAATTTCAACATCAACAACAGGGTATGTATGTATCTATCTATATATCTATGTATGTATGTATGCATGCGTGTATGTATGCATGAATGTATGTATGCATGTGTATGTATATATGTATCCATGTATGTATGTATATGTCAGGTCACTTTTGAGTGCTACTGGTAACATGTAACCCCGTACAACCTGTTGCATGGTCGGGCCGTCGGCGACGAAACCGGCAACCCCACCAAGCTTGCTTCGTGAGGAGGGTGTTTATTGGACACCCTGCAGGATAAAAAACAAAACCCGTCAAAGGGTGGAGGAACTCTTGAGAGTCAACAGCCATCCAATAAATGTCTTACGGTTGTGTCATTCGTGGGGACATGGAAATAATTGGACTGAATACCCGTTTGCGCGGTTAAACCATTGGAAGTAAAGGACTCCTAGCCTTTGTTAGGGCATCCTTCTAGGAGAAAGTAACTCAGGTAACTGGGATAACTCTAACATAAAACCTGTGGCTCAGTGGTTACCGATGATGTTGACTTGTTCTTCGTTTCGTATTATGGCTGCTGTTGCTTAGTGAGTCGGATTGACTCAGTGCGCAGCCTTTCCTCACTTTAAAAAAAATCTTCTTGCACAGGCATTGCATGATAACAACATTGATTGATTGATTGATTAAATTGATTAACTAATTCATGATTGTTGATGGTGCTGTGAGTCTCAACTGCATGGCTGGCTGTAGCCTTAAAAAGCAAAAAATCAATGATGTACCACAACAGTATAAAAATAAATGGCAGCAAGGACTCTGGAACCACATCAGTTGAAAGAGTCTGGCCTGGCAAGGGCTCCAGAGCATCACAATCTGAACCCGGCCGTCATCGTGCTATTGTGATAGAACCAAAGAAAATATTGAATATTGGCTGTTGGAATGTACAGACACTGCTTGACCGCAAGTCTTCTGAATGTCCTGAAAGAAGAACTGCGCTTGTTGCAAAGGAGCTTCAACGCTATGATCTTGACATCGTTGCTTTATCTGAGACGAGATTACCTGGAGATGGTCATCTTACAGAATCTTGTGGAAAATATGCATTCTTTTGGAAAGGGAGGAATGAAGAGTTTTGAGGAGAAGCTGGAGTGGCATTTGCTGTTAAGACTACTCTTGTGGACAAGTTGGAAGAATTCCCAGTCGGAATTAACAAGCGTCTTATGTCCATGAGAATTCCTTTGGCTAAAGGAAATTATATGACCTTGGTGAGTGTGTATGCTCTTTGTCCTATACTGATGACGAAAAACTTTCTTTCTACCATGCTTTGAAGGGCATTATAAGAAATATCCTTGGGCAGACAAAGTCACCGTACTGGGTGACTTTAATGCTAGAGTGGGTAGGGATTTTAACACATGGACTGTAATTGGAAACCATGGGGTGGGGAAGTGTAATAGTAATGGCATGCTTTTGCTGCAGATGTGTGAAGAGCTGCGTCTGTGTGTTACCAATACCATGTTTCAACAAAAGAATAAGTTTAAGACTACATGGATGCACCCTGCATCTAAAGAATGGCATATTCTGGATTACATCCTTGTTAGGGTGCGTGACAGACAGGATGTGCAGTGTGTTCATGTTCTTCGTGGAGCTGAGTGTTAGACTGACCCCCGCCTAGTACGTGCAAAAGTGAAATTAGTCACAAAACATAAAATTCGAGCTGCAGGGATTACCCTGCCTAAAAGACTGAATGTTGATCGACCTAGGTGTAATAGTGTGAAGAGAACTTTACGAGAGGAAATGAATGCTGCAGATATTGGGGAGGATTGGCCGACCCTTAAAAAGTCAGTTTATGATATAGGCAAGAAAGTTCTGGGATTGATACAAAGAAAGCATCAAGATTGGTTTAAAGAAAAGGATGAACATATAGATGATTTATTGGCTGATAAAATATGTACTTTGTCACGCTATTTGTCAGCAAGCCACAGGAAAGAGAAATGTTGCATAGGGAACTCGAAGACGTAAAATCACATGTGAAGCAAAGGCTCTCTCAGATGAGGGATACGTGGTGGAGTAAGAAGGCTGATGAGATACAGGCGGCATCAGATTCCAATAGCACAAAGCTGTTGTATGGTCTCTTGCGAGAAGTTTATGGACCGACTTCTCTGATGACGCCACTTCGAAGCAGGAATGGTAAAGAACTTCTTCGTGATTCACAAGGAATTCTGCAAAGGTGGCAAGTACACTTTGAAGAACTTCTGAATCAGCAGTCTGTAGTTAGTGAGGATGTTCTCAATCTCATCCCTGGATTGCCTGTGAAGGCAGCACTCGCAGAACCACCAAAGTTGGAAGAAGTTGCAATGGCTGTCTCAAGGTTGAATAATGGGAAGTCTCCGGGTATGGATGGCATACATGCGGAGTTGTTACAGCATGGTGGTGAGAAAATTCTGTAGAAAAATTGGCTTTTTGTTTCGTAAGATATGGACTAGTGAATCTGTACCTGAGTACTGGAGAGATGCAGTAATGGTGGCCTTGTATAAAGGAAAGGGCAACAGGAATGATTGTGGTAATTATAGAGGAGTATCATTGTTGTCTGTCTGGATCGTCTGCTGAAATACGTTGCAGATTGTGTTCTTCCAGAAAGTCAATCTGGCTTTCGTGTGGGACGTGGCACTGCTGATATGATCTTTTCAGGAGAAGTGTGTGGAACAGGGTCTGGATTTGTATCAGGTTTTTGTGAATCTGACAAAAGCCTTTGAAACTGTCAATAGAAAAGCATTGTGGAGAGTCCTCCAGAAACTTGGATGTCCTGAAAAGTTCCTTGCTTTGGTTAGGTCTTTTCATGAAGACATGAATGGTTGGGTGAATGTTAGAGGGAAAATGTTGGAGCCCATTTCAATACAAAATGGAACGAAACAGGGGGATATTCTGGCACCGACCCTATTTGCCATATATTTTGCAATGGTGTTCTGAATTGCATTCAGAAACTGCAGATACGGTGTTTACATCCATTATCGAACCTCTGGCAGCATATTTAATATCAGGCGCTTTGCTGCAAAAACAAGGTATTTACCTCTATCATAAGAGACCTTTTGTATGCAGATGATTGTGAGCTAGTAGCACACACAGAGATTGATATGCAGCACATTTTGAATGCATTCTCTGATGTTTGTACTGCCTTAGGTTGTCATGTACCAACCTGCCCCTGGTAAGAAGTAGAGTGTACCAAATATCTATGTGTATGGTAAACAACTTGATGTAGTTGATTAGTTTGTCTACCTGGGAAGCACTATTAATAGATATAGCAATTTGGATGATGAAATTCCATATAGGATTAGGAAAGCAAGTATTTCTTTCGAAAGGCTAGAAAAGCGCCTCTGGAGTCGGTGAGATATATGCAGAAAGACAAAGATAAAGGTGTACAAGGCATGTGTGCTCCCTCCTCTTCTCTATGCCGGCGAGACGTGGATCACATATCGATACCACCTTAAACAACTGGAACATTTCCATCAGATGTGTCACAGACGGATCTATGGCATTAAGGAGGAGGACCGCATCAGTGATCTTGAAATATTAGAAGGCTCTCGGTGTGAAAGTATAGAAGCTCTTGTGTTAAAGCAAAGGCTCAAATGGAGTGGTCATCTGGTCAGGATGAAGGATTCAAGGATGCCAAAACAACTCTTTTATGGAGAGTTAGCTAAAGGAGAACGACTTCCACATAAACCAAAAAAGAGGTATAAGGACTTGCTAAAGGCTTCCTTCAGAGATGCTAGCATCTCTCCTGACACATGGGAAGGCATAACTATTGATTGTAGCAGGTGGAGAAGGATTGTACATGAGGGGACAGCCACTTTTCAGAAATCTCGAGTTGCACATGAGAAAGTAAGGAGGGATGTCAGGAAGGGCATCGCTGTAGCACTTTCAGATGGGAAGGGTCTTCCTATGATGCTGACATGCAGTGTCTGTGCAAGACCCTGCCTCAGTAAAGCTGGACTCAAGAGTCATCTTTGTAGTCATAAAGCGAGACAGATGAGTGACAACTTGGCCATTGTGGTGGTGTAACACACCATACTAATCATATCTGTCGGGCATGTGGAAGAGAGTGTAACTCGGCAGGAGGACTTAAACGACATGCAAAGGTACATGAAGCCCAGTTACAACTACACCCGGCTATTACCAGTAAAGGTTTTAGTTGCCAATTCTGTACAAGACATTGTAGATCTTTGGCTGGGCTAAAAAGTCACATTCGATCACAGCACCGATAACAGTTAAGCTTTGTGCAATGGCCATACTCGATAACGAGGGGGCAGCCATCATGTATGTATGCGTGTATGTATGTATGCATGTATGTATGTATGTATGCATGTGTATGTATGTATGTGTGTATATATATATCTATGTATGTATGCATGTATATATGCATGTGTATGTATGTTTATATATGCATGTGTATGTATGCATGCGTGTATGTATGCATGTGTATGTATGTGTGAGTGTGTGTTGTGTGAGTGTATGTACGTATACAAGTACGTTTTTATGTATGTAAGTTTTGTTCCTGTTCCTCTTCAGCAATTCCAAGCCGGTTGCTTATGAATTGACAGAGTTTTGAGTTAAAAGAGTTCCCAGCGTTTTAAATGGTGGTTGAGTTGGAGTGCAGATTGAACTCTTGATACCCAGACTCAAGCACGTGCATCTATTCAACTAAAAAATCTCTGATGGTAAATCTTTGGAATGTCTTACAAAATCTTCCCTGTGCCATGCAGAGATCGGATTTTGGAGGTCTCTTTTGATCTTTCTTCGGAAAAGCCTAAAATTTCCAGGTGGTTGTGTAAGTGTGTAAGCACATAGCCTAATGCACCTATGATCATAGGTACAAACGAGAATTTATAGTCAGGGTAGAAGCAGTGAAGAAGATGTTTTCCAAAGTTCTACAGCGTGATGGTCAGACTTGAGGTATACTGGATTGCGAGACAGTGTGTCAGAGAAAAACGGGATATTGTAGGAGAGAAATGTGAGTGGATGGATAATGGTATGCTTGCACTCAGTGATGTGGACAAGAGAGAAGCGTGGAAAAGTTACTATGCGAGACTGTTGAATGTAGAGAACGAATGGGATAAAGGGAGTCTCCCTCATGTGATCCCAACAGATGGACTGGCTATCCTAGTGGACAGTGGTGTGATAGAGAAGGCAATTAAAAACATGAAAACATGGGAAAGCCCCAGTTCCAACCAGAATCACAGCAGAGACGCTCAAAATAAGGCAGGTTATGGGCTTGTCCCCTACATTAGTTAATTAAGTCATTGAGGAAGGTGTAATACCCAGTGACTGGCATTGCAGCATCATTGTTAGCTGCTACAAGGATAGATTGAAGCAATTACAGAAGCATCAACTCCTGGACCAGGTGAAGAAAATTACATAGGGAGTTATGGCCCAGAATTTGGCTTGACCAAATGCAGTTCAGCTTTGTCCAACGAAGAATCAATTCTGATGCTATTTTCATAATCAGGCAATTTCAAGAGAAGAATAAAACATTATAATTGGCATCTGTTTATTTAGAGGAATCTTTCGATAGAGTGCCCTGCTGTGTGATACGGTGGGCTCTGAGGAGGATAGGGATAGATGAGTGACTGGTGAAAGCTGTACAGACCGTGCACAAAGAAACCAAGAGTACGGCAAAGAATTAGGTGTAGAGGTAGGAGTTCATCAAGGCTCAGTCCTTAGTATCCCCTCCTTTTCATCATTGTCCTCCAGGCCACCTACGTAGGTAGCCCTGTTCAATTTGTAGTAAAAGTGTAAGGGTGAACTCTCTATGGTGTGTCCAGTGAAAGCTATGGTCACACAAGAGGTGCAGTAGGTTAATTGGAAGGTTTTCGGATATAGAAGATGTGCAGGGTCCATCAAAACTTTAGCGACCTGGGAAATTGAGATTCTCAAATGCCCTGGTGGCACCTTAGTGTTAGTAGATAATCTCTGAGACCTACGGGACCAAATTAGTAATAGGGGAGGATGCACAGAAAGTGTAATAGCTAGAATAAGAATAGGATGGAGGAAATTCAGAGAGCTGTTACCTGTATTGGCCACGAAAGGTTTCTCTGTTTCAAAGAATGATTGTATGATACATGTATACAAACAACAATTATACATGGTAGTGAGATGTGGGCCCTGAATGAAAAGGACATGTGAAGGTTAGAGAGGAATGAGGCTAGTATGCTCTGCCAGGTGTGTAATGTAAGTGTACATTTTCTACAGAGTGCCAGTATTCTGAGAGAGAAGTTAGGCATAAGAGGAATTGGTTGCTGTGTGCAAGAGAAGACTGTGCTGGTTTGGTTATGTGATGCAGGTCGATGCCAACAGCTCCATAAAAAAGTGCATTTCTCTCAAAGTGGATGGAGGACCCAGGAAGACATGGAATGAAGTGCTGATGAACGACCTCAAGATGCTGAACCTTTCAGGTGAGATGACAAAGGACCGAGATACCTGGCACCTGGCCTCAGTCAAAAGCCTACTACCTTGTAACAGAAGTTTTAAGACCAATCCTTCTAGTAGCATGCAGCAATCGCTGGGGTATTATGTGAAAGCGCTCACATGGTACCACTTAAAAGTGCCCATGAAGCAATACATAAAAGCACTTGTGCAGTGCCACGTAAAAGCATCATTTCATGTAAAGCGCTCATGCATTGTCAGGTAAAGCGTCCGTATGGCGTTACATAAAAGTGCCGTTGTGGTGTCACCTAAAAGAGCCCGTGTGGTGTCAGGTAAAAGCTTCCATGTGGGGCCAGTGGTAAAAGCAATCAGCAAAGTCTGCGAAGTGTTAGGAAGGGCATCCAATCATAGAAACCAAGCCAAATCCAACTGGAGCCTGGTGCAGCCCACATCCCAGCTTGCGAGCTCGGGTCACACCTCCAATGATTGCCAACATGGACAAATGACATTAAAGGATGTTCATAATGTTGATTCAATACATAGAACACCAACCCCAATACCAATCCACTGAACTCTTTAGAGAGCTTTCGCACAAAATAGGCCAACAGCAGCAGCAAAACATGCAGCTGAGATCAGATAATCCCATTTCTCAGATTACAAAATGTTGGGACACACAAAGACTATGACAGCTGAGTCATCATGACTATAGAGAGAATTGATTACAAAGAGGAAAACAACAACAGCAGCAACAAGCATAGAAAGAAGAACAGCAACAACAATAAAGAGATCAGGGTTAGAGAGAGAAAACCAGGTCAGTGAAAATTACGACAAAGACAACAGAAGCTGTCAGAATCCATCCACATCACATGACCAAACCAGCACAGTCACCCCCTTTGCACACAGCAACAAATTCCCTTTCCTGCCTAACTTCTCTCTCAGAACACTGGCACTCTGTCGAATAAGTACACTTACATTACACATCCAGTGGAGCAGACTAACCTCATTCTTTTCTAACCTTCGTATGTCCTCTGCATTCAGGGCTCACGTCTCACTACCGTGT
This sequence comes from Octopus sinensis, assembly GCF_006345805.1. NCBI lineage: Eukaryota > Metazoa > Mollusca > Cephalopoda > Octopoda > Octopodidae > Octopus > Octopus sinensis. Next base: position 31,420 of record NW_021831993.1, read on the forward strand.
GGAGTAATTATCTCTCTCTGAGGCACACAAGTGCTAGGGATATAAAAAAGCACCCAGTAAACTCTGCAAATGTTATTGCATTAAGAAGGGCATCACGTCGTAGAATCCCACCAAAGCAGATACTGAAGTGCAATGCAGTCCTTGCAGCCACTGGATCCTATCAAACTGTCCAACCCAGCCTGGAGAAAGGATGCTACATAACGATGATGACAAGAAGATCATGGTGATATATAACCAAGGAAGTTAGAAGCAGATGCACAAACACACATCACTAATTGCACAGCTACCCATAGCAGAAACAACTGTAAGCCAATGAAGTTGATTTAGAAATTAGTGTTCCTTTATCTTTACTTCTATTAATTTCTTATATTAATTCATATATATATATATATATACATATATATACTAGCAGAGACACCTACCTAGCATTGCTTGGGATTAAAATGGTACAGATTTTTATTGTTTTACATGTTTTAGTAACATGACTCCAGCCATGCTGGAGCACCACCTTAAAGTTGAAGAAATCAACTACAGGATTTATTCTTTGTAAGCCTAGTACTTAGTCTATCGGTGTACTTTGACAAATAGCTAAGTTATGGGGATATAAGCACAGTAAAATCGGTTGTCAATCAATGGTGGGGGTAGAAACACAGACACACACACATATTCATATATATACAGACACACATATATATATTACATCTATAATATAAATCCCTTTCTGTGTGTGTAAAAGATTATAACGGCCGTATTTTTCAACTGATTTTCCCCAAACTGTGAACATACATTACTTATGTTCCAGGTGTGGCGTCAGACTCTTAAAATTCTTCAAATAATGAGTAATGGGCTCCTTGGAAGCAGAAAATACCCATCCCTGGGTTATGTTGATAAGGGACACAACTCTTTGTGAAGTAAGTTTCAGAAATTGATTGTATCTTTCCGCAGCTGTCTCACAGAGACATTCTTTTGGCTGACCTTGACATTGCAGACAAATTTGACACTTTCCTTCTAGGCATGGTTACATAAGTATACAGAAATACACAGGTGCAGAAGATAGTAAACAATGAAAATAACTGGGTAACAGACAGAAAGTAAATAAGAAACTTCTACGGAAAATAAAGAATTGTACAGGTTGAACCGAAATTTGTCAGTGAACCAGAGTCAATATCAAAGGAACAAGAAAAAAGCACTAGAGTTTCCATTGGTGCAATGACAACTGAGTGCAAGCATTGTAAAGCAAGGAAGTGGCCTGGAGAGACACTTGCACTGTGCTGCAGGGGTGGAAATGTTAAACTCCCTGCAATCCCCCAACCTCCACAGTCATTTAAGAAACTGTTTTCATTAATTGCCAAGATTCCAAGATTTCCAAAACAGAATTAGACAATACAACGGTGCATTACAGGTGACATCATTGGAGCCACAAGAGATTTAACTGAGCCAGGATTCATGCAAACTTTCAAGGTCCAAGGTCAGATTTATCTTTGGCTAGGTATTTCTCCTGCAGTTGCCTTACCAGAAATATAACATCAGTGGTGCTTCTGCCTGGCACAAAACCAAACTGCATCTCATCTAGGCTAACTCTCTCCCTAATTAGTTGGGCTATGACCCCCTCTGTAACTTTCATCAGCCGATCCAATAATTTGATACCGCTGTAGTTATTTCTAGCAAAAGCATCACTTTTCCCCTTGTAGCAGTTGACTATGGTGCTGCTACACCAGTCATTGGGTATGACTCCTTCATAAACAACCTGATTTACGGTATGGGTGACAAGACCATAACCCATGTCACCAGATATGTTAAGCATCTCAGCAGTGATTCCTGATGGGCCGGGGGATTTTCCTGTCTCCATATCCTTAATTGCGTTATCTACCAGGGTACTGTCGATTTGGGTAGCTCGTCCCTCTACTGGGTCAACCTTTGACAGACTCTCTTCCTCCCATTCATTCTCCACATTCAGTACTCTTTTACAATGGCATCTCCAAGCCTCTTTCTTTGCAGAATCATTAAACACAAGGACTCCATCATCCATGCAAACACATTTCTCTTCTATGACATCACGGTTTTCTCTCACACACTGTCTTGCAATCCGAAATACTTCAGTTCTTTAGTTCTCACCTTGCTGAACATTGGCAAACTTCTTCTTTTCTGCTACTCCTTGGCTATATACACCTGTCTCTTAGTTTCCCTTTTTGGCTATCTGATACAGTCTCCTGCTACCCCCACTCTTACAGGCCTTCCAAGCCTGTCTCTTTGCTCTTATAGACCTGTCTACAATAATGTTCCACCACCATGTTACCCTAGGTCTGGAAGGGACTTTGCACCAGTGCCACAGATTTGGTCTGTGGTGCTCAGCAAACAGACTTGCAGGAATTCCCAGCTGCCTTCTACGTCACAGGACTGTAGCTCCTCCACCCTCTCATCAGATTTGTCGGTGATGATGTCCCTAAATATCTGACCATGTGAAGGGTTCTTAAGCTTCCAAATTCTTCTTTCCAGATTGATCTGCTTTTTGGCATCCTTCTGGCCTCAAGTCTGAAGTCACTAATAACGAGTCTATGCTGTGGGGTACATTCTTCACCAGGGAGGGTCTTTGTATTTAAAAGCAGCCATGTATCCCGTTGTCTCATGAGAATGAAATCAATCTGGCAAGAAGAGTTATCCGATTCATAGGTTATCATGTGGCTGGCTGGCTTCCTGAAGTTGGTGTTGTAGATCAATAGGTTATTTGCATCACAGAACTCCAGGAGCCTAGTTCCCTCTTCATTTCTTGTAGAAACTCCATGGCTGCCATGTACACCATGGTAGATACCAGGTTGCTGTCCAACATGCCCATTAAAATTCCAGCCACAAAGATGAAATCATTGTCACTCGTCTTTGAGGTAGCCCGCAGAAGAATATCATAAAAGTGATCTTTCTGTTAATTTGGTTGACCCACTTGTGGAGCGTAGGCAGAGATAATTGTAGCTATACCATTTTGTAAGACTAGCCTGAGTTTAAGCACTCTGTCGTACACCCTCACTACCTCTATGACCTTATCCATCCATTTCTCTTCAAGAAGTATGCCCACACCTCCTATTCCATCACAGTTACCTTCCCAGAAGAGTTTATACCTATGTTCTTTGCCTGTGAGGACTCTGGCTGAAGCTCCTCTCCACCTTACCTCTTGTATGCAACATACATCAGCATGTCTCCATTCAAGCATCTCTACAATCGCACTAGACTTACCTTTCAATATACCTACATTTACAGTGCCAACTCTGAAAACTGGGAAAGAGATATGGGAGGTAACACAGGAAGGAGAGATACCACTCCTACCATTACCACTACTACTACTTCAGTTAGTGAAAACCCATTCCTTTCTTCCCCCCATCCCACTGTCCACTTTAATATGAATTCATGCCTCACTGTTCCATGATAAATCTTCCAACTGTAAATAAAGCAAAATTTATGAACACACAAAACCCCAGAATATACCATTGTTCTCAACATGAGAGACTATGCATATGCACTGATGGCAACTTCACCCATTTGCCTGTGACAAGACACAGCATTCATACAAGCAACACCCTCCAATGCCAAAGCACACATCTTACACCACCACCACCACCACCATCACCACCACCAAATACCAAATCAAACTTTGTTGTTTCTACACATGTAACATGGAAAATTAAAATCTGCTGCTTTTCCCAACATAAAAGATTATTTCTGATGTGCAACACTCACTTCACTCATCTTCCAGGAACTCGATGCATGACACCAAACCACCAACAAAACCATAATTGAAACATCCCTAATAGTGACAGCGTTGGTCCAGACTTTCATGGAAACTCAGAAATCACCCAGATATCTGCTGGGTACAATAGTAAAATCAACAGCCGCAAACAGTATAACTCTAAGCATATTTAACAGTGCAACCATACCAACTCCAGATGACAACCCCTTCCAAAACAAGAAAATTCTTTTTTAATGGTGATGAATCTAGCAAAGAAATGGGAAAACAAACTTCTAGCTTTTACACGGCACCAACCACTGCTATTACCCCTGTGCACAACCACACCATTGCTTTTATTGACCCACATACTCAACTCTATAATGATACCGAATGTACAAGGTCTTTCACTCTTCACAAATAAAACAAAAGTATCATATCTTAGAGACCTTGCACTGCAAGAAAGGACAATGTGTATAGCACTAAGTGAACACACCTAACCCCAAACATTCTTTTCTACTCTAGGTGCAAGGCCTGAGATTGTTGGAGAGGGGAGGTCAGTTGATTAGATTGACCCCAGTATACAACTGGTACTTAATTTATCGACCACCGAAAGGATGAAAGGCAAAGTCGACCTTGGCAGAATTTGAACTCAGAACATAAAGACAGACAAAATACCGCTGAGCATATCACCTGGCATGCTAACGTTTCTGTCAGCTTTCCGCCTTAACCCCAAACATATTGGATGCAGAAGTACATATGTGAGGTTATGTACAAATGAGAACTGACGACAGAATATCAACACAAAGAGAAATAGTGATCTTTATCCACGGAGACCAGGCAACAAATGTCCCATACCAACACATTGTGTGGCGAGCTGGCAGACACGTTAGCACGCTGGGTGAAATGCTTAGCAGTATTTCGTCTGCAGTTACGTTCTGAGTTCAAATTCCACCGAGGTCGAATTTGCTTTCATCCTTTCGGGGTCGATAAGTTAAGTACCAGTTACGCACTGGGGTCGATATAATCGACTTAATCTGTTTGTCTGTCCTTGTTTGTCCCCTCTGTGTTTAGCCCCTTGTGGGTTGTAAAGAAATAAGAAATGCTCGTGATTGACCTCAGTTTCAACACAGGCATTATCAAATTGTTTTCCTGATGCAGATAAGCATGGAGATCATTTCGAAGCTGCTTTGTCACTCATAGGTCAAGCCCCAAATGAGGCCGGCCTTCGGGACCAATGTACTTTTAGCAGGTGACTTCAATTCTCTTCATCTCAGACTTGTCAGTGGATATGGCAGACGGAAATGAAGCCAGTCACATGTGTGTGTGTGTTTTTGTGTGTGCGTACATACATACATACATACACACAAATATAAGTACTTATATATATATAATATATATATATATATAATATATATATAATATATATATATATATAATATATATATATATATTATATATATAATATACATATATATATATACATATATATATATATATACACACAAAACTTTTATACCTATGAGTATAATTATAATTAGGGTTCAGCAAAAATTTGCTTCATCACATACCGAAATTTAGAAATTCTAAATTTCAGTATGTGGTGAAGCAAATTCTGCTGAACCCTAATTATAATTATACTCATAATTATAGAATTTTTGTATAAGTTTACCATTAATGGTTCTTTTAACATAACAAACTACTTGGTAAAATTATTAATTAATTAAGTTTACCCTTTATATATAATATATATACAAGATAAGAAAATGGAGAAATACATCATCATCATCATTGTTTAGCGTCCGTTTTCCATGCTAGCATGGGTTGGACGGTTCTACTGGGGTCTGTGAAGCCAGAAGGCTTCATCAGGCCCAGTCAAATCTGGCAGTGTTTCTACGGCTGGATGCCCTTCCTAACGCCAACCACTCCTAGAGTGTAGTGGGTGCTTTTCACGAGCCACCCGCACAGGTGCCAGACAGAGCTGGCAAACGGCCACGAACGGATGGTGCTTTTTATGTGCCACCGGCACGAGGGCCAGGCGAGGCTGGCAACGGACACGAAACGGGGCGGTGCTGGCAACGGTCGCGAAACGGAAGGTTCTCTTACATGCCACCGGCACTGGTAACACATCTGCAGTTTCCATTGATCTATTTCCATTGATCGATTTCGATTCTGATCCTCACTTGCCTCAACGGGTCTTCACAAGTAGAGTTTCGACATGCCACCGGCACTGGTAACACATCTGCAGTTTCCATTGATCGATTTCGATTCTGATCCTCACTTGCCTCAACAGGTCTTCACAAGTAGAGTTTTGTGTCCCAAGAAGGGAAGGTATGCATACGTAGGCTGGCTCCATCCCATGTAGAAGGCCACGGGTTATGGACTCACTTGTCCTGCCGGGTCTTCTCACGCACAGCACACTTCCAGAGGACTCGGTCTCTAGTCATTTCCTCAGTGAGACCTAAAGTTCGAGGGTTGTGCTTCACCACCTCGTCCCAGGTTTTCCTGGGTCTGCCTCTTCCACAGGTTCCCTCAACCGCTAGGGTGTGGCACTTTTTCACACAACTATCTTCATCCATTAAACGTCTCTCTTGCACACCACAACTGATGCTTCTTAGGTCCAGCTTTTCTCTCAAGGTACTTACACTCTGCCGAGTATGAGTACTTACATTACACATCCATCGGAGCATACTGGCTTCATTTCTTGCGAGCTTACGCATATCCTCAGCAGTCACGGCCCATGTTTCACTGCCATGTAGCATGGCTGTTCATACATACGCATCATACAGTCTGCCTTTCACTCTGTGCGAGAGGCCTTTTGTCACCAGCAGAGGTAAGAGCTCTCTGAACTTTGCCCAAGCTATTCTTACTCTAGCAGTTACACTTTCAGCACACCCGCCCCCACTGCTGACTTGGTCACCTAGGTAACGGAAACTATCAACTATTTCTAGTTTTTCTCCCTTGAAAATGACGGAAGTTGGTCTCAGAGCATTTTCAGTGTTTATTGTTCCTGAGCATCTGCCACATACAAAAACCATCTTCCTAGTTAGCCTTCCTTTGACATTGCTGCACCTCTTATGTGTCCATAGCTTACACTTGGTGCATCTTATAGAGTTTCTACCTACACCTTTTCTACAGATCGAGCAGGGCCATCTACCTGAAGGCGTTTGTGATTTGTCTACCTTCCTACTGATTACGACTTTGGTTTTAGCTAGATTGACTCTGAGGCCCTTCGATTCTAATCCTTGTTTCCACACCTGAAACTTCTCCTCCGGTTCTGATAGCGACTCAGCAATTAAAGCAAGGTCATCAGCATAGAGGAGCTCCCAAGGGCATCCTGTCTTGAATTCCTCCGTTATTGCCTGGAGGACTATAATAAATAGGAGGGGGCTGAGTACTGAGCCTTGGTGGACCCCTACCTCTACCCGGAATTCTTCACTGTACTCGTTTCCAACCCTCACCCTACTAGCGGCGTCCCTATACATGGCCCGCACAGCTCTCACTAACCATTCATCTATCCCTAGTTTCCTCATTGCCCACCAGATAAGGGATCGGGGGACCCTGTCGAAGGCTTTCTCCATGTCAACAAAAGCCAGGTACAGGGGCTTATCTTTGGCTAGGTATTTCTCCTGCAGCTGCCTTACCAGGAATATAGCATCAGTAGTACTTTTCCCTGGCACAAACCCAAACTGCATCTCATCTAAACTAACTCTCTCTCTAATTAGTTGGGCTATGACCCTCTCCGTAACCTTCATCACCTGATCCAACAGCTTGATACCTCTGTAGTTATTTGTATCTAGGGCGTCACCTTTACCTTTGTAGCAGTTGACTATTATGCTGCTACACCAGTCATTGGGTATGACTCCTTTGTGTATCACCTGATTAACTATACGGGTGACTAGGCTATAGCCGACACTACCAGACATTTTGAGCATCTCTGCAGTGATTCCTGATGGGCCTGGGGCTTTCCCTGTCTTCATGCTTCTAATTGCCTTAGCTACCACGGAACTATCAACTCGGATAGCTGGTCCCTCTGTTGGGTCAACATTCGGCAGACTCTCTTTATCCCATTCATTTTCTTTATTCAGCAACCTTTCATAGTGGCATCTCCAAACCTCTCTTTTTGCTGAACATTGGCAAATTTTTTCTTATCTGCTTCCCCTCTGGCTAAATAAACCTGTCTCCTAGCTTCTCTTTTGGCAGTCTGATACAATTCTCTGCTACCCCCATTTTTCCAGACCTTCCAAGCCTGTCTCTTTTCTCTAATAGCCCTGTCTACAATATTGTTCCACCATCACGTTATTCTAGGTCGAGAGGGGACTTTGCACCAGCCACAGATCTGGTCAGTGGCTCTCAGCAGGTTGTCCCTTAGAAACGTCCAGCTGTCTTCTACCCCCTGTGATGCTCTATCCCCTTCTACTTCATCAGAGGCTTCAAGTAATATGTCCCTAAATCTCTGTCCATTTGCAGGATCTTTAAGCTTCCAGATCCTTCTTCTCCATATTGGTTGTCCTCCTAGTCCTGATCCTAAAGTCACTAACTACCAGTCTATGTTGTGGGGTACATTCTTCACCTGGGAAGGTTTTGGCATTTATAAGCAGCCATCTCTCCCTTTGCCTTGCAAGGATGTAGTCAATTTGGCTGGTATGTTGGCCCGATCGGTAAGTGACTAGGTGGCTGGTAGGTTTCCTGAAGTTAGTGTTGCAAATCATAAGATTATTTGCATCGCAGAACTCCAGCAGCCTGGTTCCCTCCTCGTTGCGGGAGCCATAGCCATAGCCTCCATGTACGCCATGGAAGCCCCCAGCATGTCGTCCAACGTGACCATTGAAGTCACCAGCGACAAAGATAAGGTCTCTGTCGTTCGTCAACGAGGTAGTCTGCAGTAGAGTGTCATAGAATCAGTCTTTCTGTCCATCGGGTAGCCCCGACTGAGGAGCATAGGCTGATATAATGGTTGCTAAACTATGATGAAGCACTAATCTAATCTTAAGTATTCTGTCACATACTCTGATTACCTCAATTACTTTATCTACCCATTTCTCAGCGATAAGTATACCCACGCCACCAACCCCGTCAGTGTTCCCTGCCCAAAATCAAATATCAATTACCAGATAATACTCAATCACATGCTTTATTAAACCACCACATAAGAGACTGTAGGGTTAAACATAAAAAGCAGAACAAATCAGTGTACATAAAGGAATGTACATAAAAAAGTGTACATAAAAGAGTAATGTTGTATAATAAGTAGAATATATATAAAAGAGAATATAATATAAGGAAAATTATTAACTGGAACACGGACATACATATATTCCGCTCTGGATCATAATGTAAGAGTTATTAATAATATTTTGAATGATAACAATGATAACATTAATGGTATTGACAACGATAATGATGCTAACTTTAATGACACTTTAGAAATTATTATGAAGTAATATAATGTACTATTGACTATGTATATTTGCATCTAGGTACTAATTTGTGTATGTTTATTATCACAATATTAAGTTGAAAAACTGACACATTGAGTGTGGAACACATATATATGTTTATTAATTTATATATTTATTTATATCATTATGTAAATGTATATTTTTATATGTATAAGAGTGTGAGTATATGCACTCATATGTATATGTATATGTTGTATTGTGGGTACACACCCACACCCATGTGGGTATATATTTAGACTGAGTTATATTACATAATCTCCGAAGAGGCCTTATGATATTTTTGTAAATGTCTCATTTATATCTATATATTGACCAACCATAAAGGGCTAATATTGGTAAAATGAGACATACTTATCTACATGGCCGAAACAGCTGTAAGATGTAATCTATACTTATATATATATTTACTTATATTTATATTCTCTTTTATATATATTCTACTTATGAAACAACGTTACTCTTTTATGTACACTTTTTAATGTACATTCCTTTATGTACACTGATTTGTTTTGCTTTTTATATTTAACCTTACAGTCTCTGATGTGGTGTTTAATAAAGTATGTGATTGAGTATTTTCTGGTAATTGATATTTGATTTAGATGTATTTCTCCATTTTCTTATCTTGTATTAGTAATTTGTGGTAAATCATTTTACCTTTGCCCATATAATACAGTAAATGAATTGATTGCATCGCAATCATTAACATTTATGTATTAACTTTGTTGGGTACTTCACTAGCAGTATATTAGATATACGTTATCCCATGGAGGGTTGCATTTACAACCCCTATCTCAATTTGTATATATAATATATATATATATATATATATATATATATATATATATATCTGGCCCTCATAGCAGAATCAGTACCGGAACTAGAAAAGAAATTTCGGGTGTGGAAACAAGGGTTAGAATCAAAGGGCCTTAGAGTAAATGTAGCAAAGACCAAAGTAATAGTAAGCAGCAAGGCGTACTCAGCACACACCCCCTCGGGTAGGTGGCCCTGCTCAATCTGTAGGAAAGGTGCAGGTAGAAACTCCATAAGATGCACCCAATGTAAGCTATGGACGCACAAGAGGTGCAGCAACATTAAAGGGAAATTAACAGATAAGATAGCCTTCATGTGCGGCAGATGCACAGGGACAATAGACACCACAGACACTCAGAAAGCAGATTCCATCACACTCCAGGGAGAGAAACTAGAAGTAGTTGATAGTTTCCGCTACCTGGGTGACCAAGTTAGTAGCGGAGGTGGATGCACAGAGAGTATCACCACTAGAATACGAATAGCCTGGGCAAAGTTCAGAAAGCTCCTACCCCTACTGGCGAAAAAGGGTCTCTCCCTCAGAGCGAAAGGTAGACTGTATGATGCATGTGTGCGAACTGCCATGCTTCACGGTAATGAAACATGGGCTATGACTGCAGAGGACATGTGTAGACTTGAAAGAAATGAAGCTAGCATGATCCGCTGGATGTGTATGTCAGTGTGCACGCACGACAGAGTGTAAGCATCCTAAGAGAAATGCTGGATATAAGAAGCATCAGATGTGGTGTGCAAGAGCGACGTCTGCGCTGGTATGGTCATGTGCTGCGGATGGATGAGGAGAGATGTGTGAAGAAGTGCCACTCCCAAACAGTTGAAGGTATCAGGGGGAGAGGTAGACCCAGGAAGACATGGGATGAGGCAGTCAAGCTTGACCTCAGAGCGTTGGGCCTCACCGAGGCAATGGCGAAGGACCGAGATCTCTGGAGATATGCTGTGACTGCAAAGACCCGGGCTGCTTCCTGCATCAGTTCCGCATAGCCCCTGACCATTCAAAGTACCCCGGATCCCAGATCGTCCCGCTGTGCTTGAGGAGACCTGTTGAGTCAAGTACATGAACACTCCGAACACCCCTCCCCGCTGGTGCTCCCCTATATTTCTGCACCCCCCCACATAAAAAGCACCATCCGAACGTGGCCGATGCCAGCACCGCCCCGACTGGCTTCTGTGCAGGTGGCACATAAAAAGCACCAACCGACCGTGGCCGTTGCCAGACCCCTCTGGCACCTGTGCAGGTGGCACGTAAAAAGCACCCACTACACTCACGGAGTGGTTGGCGTTAGGAAGGGCATCCAGCTGTAGAAACACTGCCAGACCAGACTGGAGCCTGGAGCAGCCCCTGGCTCCCCAGACCCCGGTCGAAACCGTCCAACCCGTGCTAGCGCGGAAAATGGACGTTAAACGATGATGATGATGATGATGATATATATATATATATAGGCAGAGGAGTGACAGTGTGGTAAGAAGCTTGCTTCCCAATCACATGGTTACAGGTTCAGTTCTACTGTGTGGCACTTTGGGCAAGTGTCTTCTAGTATAACTTTGGGCTGACCAAAGCCTTATCAGTGGATTTGGTAGATGGAAACTGAAGGAAGCCTATTATGTATGTGTGTGTGTATTTGTGTCTCTGTGTTTGTTCCACCCCACCATCACTTGACACCGAAGTTGGTGCATTTATGTCCCCGTAACTTAGTAGTTCGGCAAAAGATACTGATAAAATAAGTACTAAACTTACAAAGAATGAGTCCTTGGGTTGATTTGTTTGACTAAAGGCAGTGCTCCAGCATGGCCACAGTCAAAAGACTAAAACAAGAAAAAGAATAAAAAAAACACACACATATACACATATATATATTTACAAAAAAACTTTGTCTAATGACAATGTAATACGTATGTACTATGAGCACACAGGCTGCTTTACCACTAAAACTCTGGCTTGAACAACAACTTAAATGAAAGTGTTGTTGAAGCTGCCTATCAAAGATGGCTATAAGTGGTACATCATTGAGCTGGTAGATATATATTAGAAAAAGAGACAAACAAATAAAACCTGCAGTGGTATCACTTTAGAGTATGTAATTTTTCATTGAAACGTAATTGCAGATATAAAAGTTGAGAGATATACAATTATATTAGTATGTGTATGTGTGTGTATGTATGTGTGTCAGGTCACTTATGAGGTTCTCATAAGTGCGACTGGTAACGTGGAATCCAGTACAACATGTTGCATGTTTGGGTTGTTGTTGACTAAACCAGCACTCCACCAGGCTACCCTGGTGACAAGGGTTCCCAGAAACCCAGCAGGTTTGAAAACAAGACCTGTTGAAAGGTCGGATGAATCTAGTGCAGTCTCAACAGCTATCTCGCATATGAGGTAAAAATATTGGTGAAAAGGAAAAATAAATAAAGGTTGATATCATCATCATCATCATCATCATCGTTTAACGTCCGTTCTCCATGCTGGCATGGGTTGGACGGTTCGACCGGAGATCTGGGAAGCCAGAAGGCTGCACCAGGCTCCAGTCTTATCTGGCAGTGTTTCTACAGCTGCATGCCCTTCCTAACGCCAACCACTCCGTGAGTGTAGTGGGTGCTTTTTACGTGCCACCTGCACAGGTGCCAGGCGAGGCTGGCAATGGCCACGGTCGGATTGGTGTATATTACGTGCCACCGGCACAGAAGCCAGTCGAGGCGGCGCTGGCATCGGCCACGAGTGGGATCGTGCTTTTTACGTACCACCAGACCAGGGATCCTGGCTGGTTCAATTCGATTTCGATTGAACCGAACCAGCCAGGATCGGTTCAATCGATATAAAAATCATATATATCGATATATCGATTAAAAATCATATTAGATTTAAGGTTTACAAAACGTTGAATTAAGGATTAAAAGTTGTAAGATACATTGGCAGCAGTGAGAAACCCTAATGATGGATTTAAAAGTTTAGAGAAGTTCCAAAGAAATCTTTATAGAAAGTTATAACATCAATATGAAGCAATTCGATGGCTGTTTCTGGAGTACATTAGTGAACAGGTATGGATCTTTTGGTGTCACACTGACAATGTCTCCTTCGTCAGGAATAAGTAAATAGGTAATTAATTATGTTTGAAGACATGTAAGAGGAGAGAAAAGAAAACTTTAGGTTAGATTACGTTAGGCGCCGGCTACTCTATCGAGTAGCCGGCGCCTAACGTAATCTAACCTAAAGATACTGAACACTTTTACAATGACTCATGTTTATACATGAAAGGAGATATCTAGTGTAGAATGTTGGGAAAATTCTTTTTAAAAAATGAGAAGAAGCAGGGCTGTGGAATACTTCATTTCTTATATTTCATGGTATAGAGTTTCATGAAACATGAGTGGAATTTATATATATTTTATTTACATATTTTAATTTTATTTCTATTTTTATTATTTTCCCTTCTTGTGTATATATTATATATTTTTTGTATGTATACTTGTAAAAACAAATGTTTTGTTATTTAAGCAACCAGTAAAACAATACAATTTTCAGTTACTCATATCAGAGTAACTCACTGTAAACATTATTAATAAGATTGAAGTAAAAATTATCTGCCCCCAGAAGCCATCTCTACTCATTCTTGCAAATATATATAATACCATACCAAGAACTTCCTCTTTATTATTCTACTATATATATATATATATATACACTCTCTCTCTCTCTCTCTCTTTTACTCTCTTACTTATTTCAGTTATTTGATTGTGGCCATGTGGTTGGTTAGCAAGCTACTTACACACAACCACTCCTGCGCTTTTATATATATATATATATATATATATATATATATATATATATATATATATATATATAGAAGTAGAAAAAGCAGGGTTCCAACAAGGTTCAGCCCTCCGTCCCCTTTTATTCATCAGTCCTCCAGGCAATAACAGAGGAATTCATGATGGGTTGCCCCTGGGAGCTCCTCTATGCTGATAACCTGGCCCTCATAGCAGAATCACTACCGGAACTAGAAAAGAAATTTCAGGTGTGGAAGCTAGATTTGGAATCAAAAGGCCTTAGAGTCAATGTAGCAAAGACCAAAGTCCTAGAAATTTGTAAGGCAAACACACCACATACCCCTTCTTGTTCAAGAACATAACACACAACCCAGCCTGGAAATTGAACTCATTACCTCATGATTGTGAGCCCGATGCTTTAACCACTGAGCCAGGCACCTTCATGTATTTTAATATTTAGCAATAATTATTTCTAAAGTGAAAAAAGATAGAAAATGACAACAACACTGTGTGAATGATAGAAAAATATTCTATTGAATAGTTTTATTCTTACAAAAGACCCTGGGGTTGCACCTAGAATTAGAGAATTTCCTGTATTTTCTTAGTCTTTCTTCTGTTAAATATATTCCTGTTCACATTATATGTGTTTTATGAATTCCAATTATATTCACTAATTAGAGAATGTAATCAAATATTTAGGATATGCTTGAGAGTCATGGAAAATAACATAAATACTGGGTCTTTGAATATTATCAACAGCAGAATTGTATGAATCCGGTAAGACTTTTAATCCGTGTTGTCCTCGCATCACTTTTCCCACAAGAACACTGCATTGGTATATTCTCTTTGTTCCGTGATGGTCAGGAGTAGAATAGGTATCATTTGCAGAATATTGGATGTCTTTGGCAAAATAAACACCTTCACCAAATACTGTGGCTAAGAAGAGAAGAAAAAATATATATATAGCAAATAAGAAAATGTATGTATGTTATTATGGTTGTCGTGTTGATAAATAAACAAGTTAACATTTTAATGTCCTAAATTTGATGAACCAACTATTGTGTTCCTCCATTTTCTTATTTGCAATATAAATTAATGGTAAAATACCTCTTTATCTTCACCCATTTAATACAATAGGTAAGTTAATTGCAATGCAATTAAAAACACTTGTGTATTAATAATTGGGTATTATACCAACAGTATATAAGGGATAGGTATTATCCCTTAGTGGGTTGGATCCACAACCCCTAACTTTCTTGGAGTTATATATATATATATATATATATGTTTATATGTGTGTGTGTGTGTATGTATATACATGCATATATTTATATAATTAATATTAGAAGTAAAAATATAAAATAAACAGAATTGAAAGTCCTAAAACTCTGTAACACACACAGAGGGGTTCATCAAGGATCAGTCCTTAGTCCCCTCCTTTTCATCATTGTCCTCCAGGCCATAACAGAACAATTCAAGACAGGCAGTCTCCGGGCACTACTATATGCTGATCCTCTTGTCCTCATAGCTGGTTCCATATCAGAGCTAGAAGAGAAATTCCAGGTGTGGAAGCAAAACCTGGATTCTAACTTAGCAATGGTTAAGGTCCTAGCAAGCAAGAAAACTGACAGGATCCTCCCCAACTCAGGTAGGTGGCCCTATGGTAGGAAAGGTGTAGGCAGGAACTCCATACTGTGCACCCAGTGTAAGTTATAGACAAACAAGAGGTGCAAGAAGGTTAGCAGAGAAGATAGTTTTCATGTGGAAGATGCACAGGGTCCTTAAAAACTTGAGAAATTGATTTTCTCAATTGCCTTGGTGGCTCATTAGAGGTAGTAGATAACTTCTGCTACCTAGGGGACCAAATTAATAGGGATGGGGGAGATGCAAGAAGAGTGTGATAGCTAGAAGAAGAATAGGGCGGAGGAAGTTCAGAGAGCTTTTACCTCTGTTGGCCCCAAAAGGTTTCTGTTTCTGAGTGAAAGGAAGATTGTATGATGTATGTATATTGACAGCAATTCTACATGGTAATGAGATGTGGGCCCTAAATGTAGAGGGCATGCGAAGGTTGGAGAGGAATGAGGCTAGTATGCTCAGGTTCAACAGAGTGCCACTGTTCTGAGAGAGAAGTAAGGCATAAGAGGAATTGGTTGCTGGGTGCAAGACGGATGTCTTCAGATCTTGTTTTACACTTCAGGCAATTCTTACTGAAATCCTGGGACCTTCAAGCTGACAAGAATTTTAGGTAGTGGTCTAATGAGAACAATCCCTTGTGCTTGACCTTTCTTCTTAGTCTGTGTATTTGAAAACAAGCCATGTGGCCTTTCCTCTTTCCATTTTGAAGAGAGGTTATAAGCCACTGACCCTGGCCAACCCTATGAACCAGCCATAACCAACATTCTCTAAGATACACATATATATACATATGTATATATATATATAATATATATATATATATATATATATATATATATAAGAAGTTTGTTTTCAAAGCGTTAAAATGTATTGTAGAACAAGTTGAAAGATTTTTTTATTCAACGCATAAATACTGAACAGTATGTATATATATATATATATATATATATATGATAGATCGTTAGCTCCTACACACATTTTTTTCTCTCCTTGTCTTTAATTTTCTGTGTATCTTTCTGTCGAAGAGCGTAGGCTCAAAACGTAAAAGACTTGTTCTATTTCTATTCCTGAGCGCTATACTAATACATTTGTTTGTTTGTACTCCACCTGCCTTCGTCTTTTGTTTATTTTCGTAAACCTTCCCGTTATATATCTCTCTCTATATAATCGGCAGTTTGGCTGTGCGTGTTTCTGTGTGTCTGTTTGCTTGTTTCTGTGTGTCTGTTTTCTCGTACCCTCACCCTGACCACGGCTTTCAACTGATTCTGATGAAACTTGACACACACATAGCCCAATGTCATAATTCAAAACTAACGCAGCGAAAATTTTGAAAAGTTCCCCCACTTCTGAAAAAAATCGATAAATTCGACATGGGATCGAGAATCAGAAACACAAACTGCAAACTGTCTAGGCGACGCAACTCCACCTTTTTTTATTCTCAAAAAAAATTTACCATCATTTTTTTCCATTTTTTTGCTATTTTTTGGCTATAACTCTCTAAAAATGCTTTATAGTTATTTCCCTTACAACCTGAGCAACGCCGGGCGATACTGCTAGTATATATATAAAGGATAAAATCCTTTTAAGAGCAAAACAATTTGCCAGCAGTCAGCCATGAGGATCGAACTCACACCCTTCTAATATCTGGTTGCGGTGCTCTTTTCAAACCAATAGGCTAGGTAGGAGTGCAAAACTGGGCGACAGGTAAACCATCTACTCCTAAAGTATTTTTACCTAGACACCATCTCAAGGAAGGTTGCTAACCAAAGCTAAAGAGTATCATGCTACCTTAACACACAGTCTTGAATGACCATTGACTACGAGAGCAGTTCCTTTGCCCTTTAACGGGTCTTATTTTGGTCCCGCAGGGTGTCCAACAATCACCCTCCCAACTAAGCAATGCTCGGTGGTGTTAAGTCACCAACGACCCGACCATGCAACAGGTTGTACTGGATTACATGGTACCAGTGGTGCACAAGAGCAACCTGATATGTAAATCTAGCAATCAACAACACCCCTTCTAATGCCTTTCTTGCAATTGTTGATTTACAAAGATTAAAGAGAAGCATTAATGCTAACCAATCCCCACAGTTTAGAAGGGTCTGAAAAGGGGATGGGAAGCCCCTTCCTCCCAATCCAGCAAGAAAAACAAGTAAAAGTGTTGGTTCCACAATAATAAGATACACCTGGTTTACTCTAGAGCAGAAGACGTTAGGAAGGGGACCTGGCAGTAGAAACGATGCCAAACATGGAATGTGTGAGCAACATGACATCCTCTGTCCTCTCTGAGTGAGAAAGGATTCTAAACAGCAATCAATGTGGACAGTGACAGTCTGTCCAGCTCAGGACAATAGGAAGGGTTGGTAGATGATGATGATGTTGATTTTAATATACTTACCATTTCTACCACAATAGCTACGGTTGAATCCTGATTTATTTATTCCCTCAACAGCTCCTTCAGCAGTACCATGCCAAAGGCCATCAACTTCATTTGTAATCTTTGGATTTTCTGCCTCAAACTTTTTTTTCAATGCTTGGTATCCCTGGTACAATGTTTTATTTTGAATTCTCTCAATCTGTAGAAAAGGAAAATACATTTATGAAAAAACAATCAGTTCACTTCTTTGACAAGGAAATAATGTTTGTGGTGAAAAACCCCAACCCTATCTGCTTTTTTTTTCTTTTTTATTTGATACCAATTTTGATTCAGCTGTAAATTTGGTAAGGCATAATAGTTTAGCTGCAAAATGGTGTTGCATTTACAATTCAATGCAAGAAGTTAAAGCCGAGGTATTTTTGTTGAGCAAAGATTTCTTGTGAATATCCAAAAACACATAGAACCATCCCAAAATAGGTTCATACAATGAGATTTAAATCTTTCATACAAACAAAATGTCTCTTAACATTTTGTTTTAACAATAAACCATCAAATATTGTTTATAAACAGAAGTAAAAATACAAACTTTGATTATACGATAGGAAGGCAAATTCCGACGGAAAGTGGCCCGGATGTCATCATATTCTGGTCCTTTTGTGACTTTAACAGTTTTAAATAATTCTTTGTCTCCCATTAGTGACCATGTAACAGGGACCAATTCTAGAGTTCAAACAGAAATCAAATATTTCAGAACAATTATAAGAATATGAACCTTTTTTCTGTTGAATGTTTATAAAAAACAGGAATATTTTGACAAAATGTTGGGTTTAGACAAGAAATACTGAATTACTAATGATTACTATAGTTTAGTAGTAGTAGTCATGGTGGTAGAGGCGGTGGTGGTGGTGGTAGTAGTAGTAGTAGTGGTAGTAGTAGTAGTAGTAGTAGTAGTAGTAGTGCAGGTGGGGTTGGGTTGTGGGTGTAGTGAAGAACTCCTACCAAAGCAGAAATTAGAGCACAATACAGTCCTTGCACCGACATCAAACCATCCAACCCATTGCTGGCATGGAAAACAGACGTTAAAAGATTATGATGATGATGATGATGATGATGACATCATCGTTAGCCCCTACACACATTTTTTTCTCTCCTTGTTCTTTCTGTGTCCCTTTCTGTAGAAGAGCGTAGGCTTGAAACGTAAAAGACTTTTTCAATTCCTGACCGTTATACTAATACATCTGTTTGTGTTATACACCACTTGTCTTCGTCTTTTGTTTTTTTCGTAAACTTTCCCTAAATATTTGCATATATTTATTTGAAGTGATGTACAGGTTTATGTATTTAGAAAAAAGAGGTAATCAGAAGTTTGGATAATTGTTATACAGAAAGAAACAAGGAAAGCTTTCATTCTCTTTTTCCTTCTTTCTTCCTATCTTTTCATTTTTCTGCCTTTCTCCTTGTCTTTTTCTATTTCTTTTACCCTTTCTTCTTTTCAACCAAGCCACTAAAAATTCACCACACACATCCATAGATTCAAAATAAAAAAGAACCTTCTCTTTCCAATTCAACTCCAGATGAGCACCATTATACACCACACAGTTTAGCAATGATCACCTCATTCAAGTTTCCATTTATTTTGATACGTGCAAAGTGTATAATATGTCAGATAATAAACTTTGTTGGTTGTATATTATGACAAAGGGCAAATGTATTGAGAGAAAAGTTGGGCACAAGAGGAATCAAATGTAGCATGCAAGAGAGAAGACATGTGATGCATATGAATGAGGATAGCCATATAGAGAAGTGCCAGTCACTGAACGTGGATGGCATCTGTGGAAAAGGGGAAACCCTGGAAGACATGGGATGAAGTGGTGGAGACTGATCTCAGGTTTTTAAGCCTCATGGAGGAAATGACAATGGATCAAGATGTCTGGGCAATATGAGGCTTTTGAGAAGACCTACCCATTTCAGTGTATCTGTGTTCTAGAAGCTCTGTGTGTTCCACATGCAACAATAAATCTTTCCACACATCCTACCCCAACAAACAAAAGTACATCACTTTCTCCCATTTCCACTTCATGCATTAGGCTTATCTCTCACTCCTCAATCCCTTCCTCATGGCCCTACTCACTGACTCATTGCTATCCCATGGTACCCCACCCCTTCTATATACCCAGGTTTTCACCAGCCACTGCACTACTCTTGGCCCTTATGCTTCTTTGCCAATACCCTGCCACTTATATTATGACCTCCATACCTTGAGGTTCTACCCTGGCACTTACCACCCCCTATCACTCTCTCCCTTTACAATCCAATTCATATTCTGATCCCTGCTCCTTGTGAGTAAGCCCTGGCACTTTGCTACCACCCCTCTCCTACTCTCACTTACCCTCTTGCTCTCTCCCACTCTCTTTTCCTTTTGATCTTCCCTAAGGCTGGACAGCCATGTGTCTCCTCTACAGCGGTACACATGTTACTGTCTTCATTCTTGATCACTCTCTCTCTCTCTACCTCCCTGGTAAATCATGAACCTCCCCCTACAACAGGATATGGGTTTCTGCTCCTGTTTCTCCATCACACTCGAACCTAATGCTCTCTCCCCCTCTCAAAGGGTCTTTGTCTTGCAATTTACTTGGTGACCCTGACAGTGCAGGTGCCACTTCAAAGTACCCAGTGCACTCTGTAAAGTGGTTGGCATTTGGAAAGGACATCCAGTTGTAAAAAGCTTACAAAAACTGACCTGACCTGAGCAAGTGCCACGTAAAAAGCACTCAGTCCAATCTACTGGGTGGGTGTGTTAAGAAGGGCATCCAGTTGTAGAACTGTGCCAAAACAGACACAAAAGTCTGCTGCAGGCACCTACCTGGCCAGGTCCTGTCAAACCATGCAACCCATGACAGCATGGAAGGAGGAAGTTAAAAGATGATGATCATGACATACATGTTCATACAATGTCAAAGCACTTGTGCAGCTGTCACGTGAAAAGCATGTGTGCCAGTACCATGTATAAAGTACCTCTACTGGTACCATGTATAAAGCACCTCTATTGGTACCATGTATAAAGCACCTCTAGTGGTACCATGTATAAAGCACCTCTATTGGTACCATGTATAAAACACCTCTACTGGTACCATGTATAAGCACCTCTATTGGTACCATGTATAAAGCACCTCTACACATCCCATTTATAAAGCACCAGTGTTAGTACCATGTATAAAGTACCTCTACTGGTACCATGTACAAAGCACATCTACTGGTAACATGTATAAAACACCTCTACTGGTACCATGTATAAAGCATCTCTACTGGTACCATGTATAAAGCACCTCTATTGGTACCATGTATAAAGCACCTCTATTGGTACCATGTATAAAGCACCTCTACTGGTACCATGTATAAAGCTCCTCTATTGGTACCATGTATAAAGCACCTCTACTCATCCCATTTATAAAGCACCAGTGTTAGTACCATGTATAAAGTACCTCTACTGGTACCATGTATAAAGCACCTCTAGTGGTACCATGTATAAAGCACCTCTATTGGTACCATGTATAAAACACCTCTATTGGTACCATGTATAAAGCACCTCTACTCATCCCATTTATAAAGCACCGGTGTTAGTACCATGTACAAAGCACATCTACTGGTACCATGTATAAAACACCTCTACTCGTACTATGTATAAAGCACCTCTACTGGTACCATGTATAAAGCACCTCTACTGGTACCATGTATAAAGCACCTCTACTCATACTATGTATAAAGCACCTCTACTGGTACCATGCATAAAGCACCTCTATTGTTACCATGTATAAAGCACCAGTGTTGGTGCCACATAAAAACCACCGAGTGCACTCTGTAAAGTGGTGGGCATTAGGAAGGGTATCAAACCATAGAAACCATGCCAAAACAGACAATTGGAGTGTGCTCTTCTCTCTTATACGCTGCATCTAATTCCTATTATGCCTACTTTCACTGCACATTCAAAGGTGAATGCTAGCCTCATTTCTCTCTAATCTTCACATGTCCTCCACATTGAGGGCCATGTCTTGCTACCATGTAGAATTGCTGTTCGACTTGCATAAGCTCACAAGGAATGAAGCCAGTATGCTCCGATGGATGTATAATGTCAGTGTTCATACTAGACAGAGTGTAAGTACGTTGTGAGAAAAGTTGGACCTAAGAAACATCAGATGTGGTGTGCAAGAGAGACGATTGCGCTGGTATGGTCATGTGGCGAAAATGGATGAGGATAGCTGTGTGAAAATGTGCCACACCCTAGTGGTTGAGGGAACCTGTGGAAGAGGTAGACCCAAGAAGGCCTGGGATGAAGTTGTGAAGCATGACCTTCGAACTTTAGGCCTCGCCAAGGAAATGACTAGCGACTGAGACTTTTGGAAATATGCTGCACTTGAGAAGAAACTATTGACTACCTCTAGAGCTTCCAAAGCATTTGGAAAAAACCGATTTCCACATTATCTGGAAGATTTTATGGCCCCTGTGCCTCTTCCACACACGAACACTACTTTCTCTGATACCCTTCCTATTATTCCATTGTACCCCTTGTGTGTCCATAGCTGGCACTGGGTACACCATATGGAACTTGTGCTTGCACATTTCTTACACATCGAGCAGGGCCACTTACCTGAAGAGAGTAGTGTACTGTCTGTTTTCTTGCTTACTAAAGCCTTAGTCTATGCTAAGTTAACCATAAGGCCCTAAAATTTCAGCTTTTGCCTCCTCACCTGGAATTTCTTTTCTAGCTTTGGTATAAAATCTGTTTGAGGGCAAGATTGTCAGCATATAGTAGTTCTGAGGGGGCTGCCAGTCTTGAATCCCTCTCTTATGACGTGGAAGATAATAATGAAATGTAGGGGACTGAGCCTTCATTAACACTTAAAATGTACACCATTTTCTTTGCTGTACTCATGGTTAACTGTCACCTTGCTAACAAAGCCCATCTACATGGATGGCCTGTATAGCTTTCACAAGTCTATCCCTAGCCTCCTCAGATCCCACCTTGCCACACAACAGAGTACTCAAAAGAAAGCTTCCTCTAGATCAACAAATGCAAAGTATAATTCTTTAGTCTTAGCCAAGTATTTCTTTTGCAAATACCATTGAAATATATGTACAAAGACAACTGTATAAAGAAGTGTCAATTGCTTAAAATTGTTGGAATCTGTGGAAGAGGGAGACTCGGGAAAATATGGGATGAATTAGTGAGGGTCAGTCTCAAGACTTTGAGCCTCACAGAGGTAATAACGATGGAATGAGAAGTCAGCTGATTTATGTACAAACAATAACAAAAAATAATGGTGCTATATTTATTTAATCAGGAATGCAACGTTTTTCCAAGTCGTTTTATTCTTGAGAATCAATCAAGTTTCTTCACTTGCTTGATGATTCACTTTCCTTCGAAAATAATCTTTTAAAAAACACAATGCATTCAGTGTTTTACCTGATAAACTTGTCCTAATTTTTGTGTTGAAAAATCCAGTAATTGAAAAAGCTCTTTCTGACTGGGCACTTGTTGCTTTAGTTGTAAGCAATGTTCTTCTAAGTTTCTCGAGCTTTTCACTTCTGTTCGAAGTTGCTTCAAAATATTCAAATTCTTTAGAGATTCCAAATCCATCTGATACTATCTTGGGGGGGTCTTCATTCATTTTCTTCATTGCACTTCTGTATTCACGCATGAGTTCATTACCTTCGTAAGTAGATGGGACAACAATAACACTTAATTTTAGGTTCCCTCCTATTTCATTTTCTTTGTATAATTCTGTTGTGTTCTCTGCATCATGTTCAGGAAATAATCTCCTATATGTTTGTTCAGCATACTTCCTTAAATGTTGTTTCGTTAAAAAAAGAAAAGGTCCAGAAATTGACTCACCTTTAAATTTCCTAGGGTTGTGTAAATACCTCAAGAGAGTCAAGGTTTCGACATTTCTTCTCTTATTATATCTATGCATAAGTCTTTCACGAAGATTTAGAGCCAAAGGATTGCTGACAATATTAAGTTTATTCACTAAAAATTCTAAAGAATATTCCGCTTTCAGTAAACCCGTATCATCAGCGCAAATAGCCTTCAAAATAATTTCTACTGAATGCAAAATTTCATATAGTAAATTGAGAGATTTCCATTCTTCGTCAGCTACAGCATCTGTGGAAAGTTCTGCTCGTAGAGCATTTGGAATGCAGCTTTTCAATTTAAAAAATTTCTCAATCATATGGAATGTGCTATTCCACTGAGTTCTGCAATCCAGTATAAGTTTATATTCTCTGTTATCAAAGTTCGCTCGTACAAACTCTTTCATTTTTTGTGGGAGATTTATGGAAAAGTTTTGAAATTTTTCTTACCTTATTTAAAACTTTATTAAATTCAGGTTTTAGCTGGGGAAAACAAGCATTTTCGTGAGCCAAATCTGTTTGAAAAGTGTGTCTTGTTGGCTTATGTCAGCTTCATCATCACTATCGTCTGTTATAGCGATCTCTTCACTTTTTATATCGGTCTCATCAGTTGAGGCAATATTTTCAATATTTTTTTGATAGAGAATGTCAATCACAGACGGATGTATGCAATGTGTGAGACATTGTTGGTGATCAGGTCTTATTTCTTTTCTGAATTTCACCATCATAGAAGCACCATCCGTTGTACAGCCAACAATGTGTATATCAAAATCCAATCCAAATTCATGAAGATGTCCTCTCACAAATTACTCTGTTCTCCTGAGCCATGGATCTCAATGAGACCCAACGACCAATGATTGTCTTTCCCATGAACATTTATGTTCATATATCGTTTATTTTGAATTGATGTGTATTCATCCAATGTCAGTGAGTAATGCTGCTTCTTTTTAGAAATAATGAATAAGTTCTTCTTTCTTGATTATGTAATAATTCATTACCATATTCCTGACTCCGTTTGCAGATGCTGGTTGTAATTTATCATATTTGCCTCTCTGACTATGAAGATTTCTCTGAATAAAATCGCTTTTGGTGATTGAATTGAAAGAGAATCCATCCATAGCAGCTGACTTTGAAACCTCTTCTTCCATTGATTTCTTTGTTACAAAGTGTTCCATTGTTGTTGTCATTTTCACAGGAGGCGGGTTTGCATCTTGATTTATGTCGATTTGATGAATTTTCTTCAAGTGCAAGATCAGAGACGTAGTAGAGCCTCCAGAAGACTTCATGATCTTATCACACTTATTGCATTGAGCTTCATCTTTGTTTTTCCTATCGAAAACATTCCAAACAGTTGATTTTCTTTTTATCATGCTAGGGCTAATGAAAATAATTAATAAAAATTCTAGTTAGTGTTACTTCCTTGAAATGAATCTGGAACTGGTTATTACATATGCTCAACAGGTAAGATCACCTGACTGAAGACTAACAACATCCCCTTGACTTGCTTTGAATAAACCCTGTTACCTCTGTAGTGGATGCGTGGATGTATTAATAAATACATAAGTGCTTTGTAATAAATTAAAGATTTATTATCACTACATCAATTTGTAAGCAATGTTACACATCGCTTGTACAAAATGCATATTAAATAGTGGTTGCAAATAATACATATTAAAGGAATGCATAATACAGGATACACATTAAAGCAGAATATGTTTGATGGTGCGTGTGTGTGCGTGTGTGTAAATCATGCATGACAGAGTCACCTTTCTGATTATTCTTTCGTCGTCCTCATAAATGCGTGTCGTTCTCTTAAACGTTGGTTCGGGTTCTCTCTAGATACCTATTTCTCCGTTCTATTTATAACATCTCAAATAGCCAGAAAAATAGATATACCGCAAGAGTGTTATTGCGTACAGTAGGTCGCTGGTCGTCCTGTTAAACTTCGCCTGACCTGCTCGGGTCAGAGGTCGAAGGGAGACGATCCATCATTTTTTGTCAGAACAAAGAGATTCTGATTTCGCGCCTTTTTGTGCATTGGTATTTTACGACCAATGATTCTTGGGTCTGATTTCGAATCCAAGCTTTGAGAAGGAAGTGCTAATTCTTACACCTCCAAATTCAAAGAGTCGGCCAGGGGTTAGCGAAGAAAATGACAAGGTGCTGATCTAAGGTTCAAGGGGAGAGAAGGTGAGAATTGATATGTTGCGATATGTTTCAATGAATCAGACAGCACTCTCAGCTAAAGGTGACTGACAACAGTTCAGTTAGTTCAGTTTCAACGATATTTCTTCAAAACAAAAAAATGGAGAAATGTTTTGCGAAAAAAAACCCAGAAACAGCAAGCATTAAAATTGGTTTTGGCAAATCCGTTTCGGTTTTACTGATCATAATATAAAACCGGTTTTATAAAACCAGTTTCGAGGCCCAGTAAATATGAATATGAAGTAAGAGAGAACTGGTATGAGCATGTACCAAGAAAGTTATACAGGATGATGGAAAAGTAATGATACTCTGGGACTATGATTTTCAGACGGATCGTGTAATTGAACACCGTCAGCCGGATTTTGTCATATTGAGAAAGTGAGACGAATACTGTCAGATCATTGATGTAACCATACCAAATGACATGAATGTTGTGAGTAAAGAGGCTGGAAATATCCCCAAGTACTCTGAATTGAAAGTGGAAATGGCAAGACTGTATGGAATGCATGAGGGTAATGTTAAAGTGATACCAGTGGTGATCAGAATGCTGGGTTCAATCCCATTGAAACTTCAAAACTTCTTAAGGCAACTGGAAATCCCTTGCAAGATTGATATCTTACAAAAAGCAGCCTATTTGGGCACAGCGCACATCTTAAGGAAAGTATTATCCGTCTGAGGTCCTTGTTGTGACTTGACAGATGACTAAAGACTCCAGTGCATTTTTACCTACACTGTATTACGAAGGAATAATAATAATAATAATAATAATAATAATGATATAATATCAGTTTTACAGTTGCATGGTACCTTACCTTTGTTCTTTTCAAAAGGCCAGAATTTTCTCCAAAGCCTGTGCACACCTTATATAAAAGAAAGGAAAGATAGAACATAATAATGATGATGATGATGTTGATGATTTCATTTATTTTCCCACAAGGGCAAAAGTTGAGGGAGACAATACAAAGACAGACATAAAGTGTGGGGGGTTTACATGTAATAATGAAATGGTAAATGAATAAAAAGAAAGAGGTTTACACGGTATACACTGGGAAAGAGGACACACATGCATAGCATACAGAGGTACAAACAAAATGTGGGAGGGAGGATGATAAAAGATGTGGCCCACCTGATACAGGAATGCCTCTAGGAATAATTGAGGAACTCCACTGCCTGACATTTCCCTGAATCCCTATGAGCAAATCCCTTCTCCAATTCCTTCTCTCCGACTCGCAGGTCTACACTTAGAGAGGTACCATCCACTGTTGCAATTTTTGCAACTTTCACCCACCTTTCAATAAACTCACTCGAGGACAGCCCTTCTCTCTTCACTCTCAATTTCCTTTTCAAGTGAAACTTGAGGAAGTCAATGAGAGCTCTGCCAAAGAGGAATGGATCTGTCCTCAGGCCTTTCAGCCTTGTCCACCAAACAACCTCTTTTGCCATAGCCACCAGGCAAAGGAAAACTGCCTTGCCTGCTTGATTGAAGGAGGACGGTAGTGCAATCATCACTACAGACTCGGCTGACAGATGGATCCGTCCCACATGTTACAGCAGCTGTTCAACATAACTCCACAAGTCAGCAATGCCTGGACACTAAACAAGAGCATGCAAAATGGTTTCGTCACTCTGCATGCACCTCGGACAAGCCCGTCTGACAGCACATCCATGCCTGTAGAGCTTGTCTCGAACCAGCATTCCCCCATAGCACTGCCAAGGCAAGGACATCTGGAAATTACCCACAGCTCTTCTCCCTGATGGAGCTGCAGTCATGGGTGAAGAAAAAACCGAGACTGGGCACCAGGCACTTAGAATGTCTTCAGGAGCTCACAGCCTTCTACCAGTTGGGTAATGGGGGTCAGTGGATGTTCTGCTTTAGAAATCTACAGAGGATTAATATCAGGGAAGTGTGATGATGTTCTCGGGGAAACTCTGAGCATTGATGAGAATCAATAATAATAATAATAATAATAATAATAATAATAATAATAATAATGATAATGATAATGATAATAATGATAATGATAATAATAATGATAATAATAATAATGATAATAATAATAATAATAATAATAATAATAATAATAATAATAAAAATATTCAGACAAATACATAACAAAAACACCAGGACTTACAAACACATATAACATACAGAAAATTGCACTACTAGGCACTGCACACATCCTACGCAGAACACTTTCCATACAATAACCATCAGAGCATCACAACAAATCACAGCACATACCCAAGGCACACAGAGCTGCGCTCGGTAGTGAAGTCAAAGCACGCTATGAAAATAAAACTACTGAATAATAATAATAATAATAATAATAATGATAATGATAATGATAATAATAATGATAATGATAATAATAATGATAATAATAATGATAATAATAATAATAATGATAATAATAATAATAATAATAATAATAATAATAATAATAATAATGTTGAAGAGTGCCAGCATTGACAGTGGTTGGACATGTTCTTGCTTCTCTGACCAGTCAGCAACTGAAGACACAGAATTACACTAATACAAGTCAGATGGACAACTGAAAAATAACTCTTAAAGACTGGAATATCCACAGATTCCTATGAGTATTTTAAATTTCCCTCAAAATGAGAAACTTACATATCTAAAGTCTTCCAAGGCACAAATGATCAGCTTTAAAATCTTTAATATCTACAACTTCTGTGAATACCTATCTTTTCCTTTCTTCCTGAGTATTCGAAAATGTAAACATCCTCTTTATTCTAAGAACGTTACAGTTTTCTCTGTTCAGACCTACGGACAAATATCTCTAAAAAATTTAGAAACTTTAATATCTGCAATTTTATGTGAAAATTTGATCTTTCATTTTTCCCTGACCACCCAAATATGTAAATATACATTTCACTGTAACAACACAATTAAATGCATGATAAAAAACAAAAAAATCAAGAAGGTAAGCACCTGCCAATATATACAAACTGCACAATTACAAAAACTGTAAACCACAGCAAAACTTATAAAACAAAAATAAAAATAAAAAAATAAAAATTCAGAAATTCAAGGAGGTGAACAGCAGTATATCTATATCTATATCTATATCTATATCTATATCTATATATATATAATTACTTAGAAATAAAACAAGGTGAATTGGTTCTTTTCAAGGCCAAGGTCAGCGCTCTCATTGATCGATAGTAGTAGTAAACACATTTGACCTCTGCAGCCCCCAAAGGTGTGAGGCTGCTTTTGTCTCTTTATGACACAGGAATGCCCATTGCTAATCTCTTCACCATCTGCCGAATGTATTTACAGACTTGTAGAATTTAATCTCTTCACCAAGCTGTCTCTTTTGCTCCTACTATTCCCTTAAACACTCACATATTTATGATCATCTCAAGTACAAGACAAAAGTTGAAACTAAAAGCATTCAATAATACCTTTTAATAATAAATAGAATTAATAATAATGATGGTAATAATGATAATAATAATAATAATTTAGCCAAAACTGAAGTTGGGTCAGAGGAAATATTAACAATGACAAATATTAGTAAAAAAAAAATGAAAATAATAATATCAGTGGTGATAATAATAATAACAAAAGGGAGTGGTTGGAATCTCCTATGCTCTGATTGATGATGCATCTAGTGATGGTGTCACAATAAAAACACTGGTAATTGCGTAACCTGATAATGGCCACCTCAGATGAGTGACAACAAAAAACAAAAAATATTGGGAATAACGGTGGGAAAGAAACTGAAGCCCTTGATGGTGACAGTGTTACACCCGGCAGGCTCAGAGATTCTGGTCCGACTCCAGCCTGTTGTTACCTAGGAAAGGACCAGCACACATGGCGTAGATGGAACAAACATGTCAATGTTATGGTTAAAGAGTTTTACTACCTGAACAACGCCATAGACGAAAATGGTGTTCATCTTAGGGGATACCGACAACGTATGTATGATCAATGGAGAAAAAGAGGATTGTTTCAACTCACGGAACTGAGACTATGTGATTAAGCTAGAGTAATAAAAAAAAATTGTTGGTTCACAGTAGAGCTCGAAGCTCTCAAAAGATGGGTGTTGGAAAATAGCAGCCGAGGAAATGATGAAAATACAGTTCTTACTGATAAAAGTAATTTCATAGCAGAAAACAGAGGTGAGATCTCTAATAAACCACTGGAAAGGAACAGTGATAGCTTGCTCAATGAGAGACATATACAGGGGTTGGACAAAGTAATGGAAACACCTAGTATCATAGCATCAAAATTTTGAAATATCTATAAAACTATTAAAAGCTTGTTTATTTTTATGTTTTTTATATTTATTATTAGTGTTACTTAATATGTTTTGCTAAAATTGCTGTTTCTTTTCAGATATCATTAGAAAAGGGAATTAAAATTCATTAAAATGACAGATCTATCGAACTTACAAAGTGGTCAAATTGTTGGTGCTTGTATGGCAGGCACTAGCATAATGAAAACAGCCAAAATATTTGGTGTGTCAATAAGTACTGTCTCGAAAGTAATGACAGCCTTTGAGAAAGAGGGAAAAACCTCCTCATCAAAACAAAGCTCCGGAAGAAAACCAAAACTTTCAGATAGGGACTGTTGCACTCTTATGCGAATTATTAGAAAGGATCACAGAAGTACAGCTCTCCGAATTACTGCAGAGCTTAATGACCACCTCCAGAACCCGGTTTCCACAAAAACTGTTTGCAGGGAGCTGTACAAAGCCGGATTTCACATGAGGGCTGCAATCAGAAAACCACTACTTTCAAAAACAAACATTGCAAAGCATTTAAAGTGGAGTAAAATCCTATGGAACTGGTCCCTAGAGCAGTGGAAGGTATCCAGGCACAACAAAATCCCCAACTTCTGGTTAAAATACCTAACAGGAACACATAAAATGTTGGCTGAGAAATTTAATGACATATTAGCAGAGCCAGAGACAAGGCCTGAATGACTCGCAAACGGGATGGCATAATAACGATTCTGCTATCTTGAATGAATAATAATAAAAATGATGATAATAATAATGATAATAATAATAATAATAATACCCAAGGCACACAGAGCTGTGCTCGGTAGTGAAGTGAAAGCACGCTATAAAAATAAAACTACTGAATAATAATAATAATAATAATAATAATAATAATAATATAATAATAATAATATAATAATAATAATAATAATAATATGGTATAAAAGATGGGCTACAGCAAATATTCTGCTCAATACCACAGATTTGCTTGTCAGTTGTTTGACCTTAACCAGTTGAGCATGTCCCTTAGTGGCTGACGATATGTGCATCTCTGATCACGAGCAGAAGTAGTGGGGGAGCATCATAGCCATGTGTTGAGAAGGATTCTTTGGGGTTTGAATAATTCACCTCTGGAAACATGGGTGGTTCTTTCAACATCCTTAAACAACCCTTACTCAGGGACCTTTTGAGTGGGATGGGCTACTCAACCTGAAGAAAATTCTAATTGGGCCCCACCTGCAAGGTCATGTGCTGTTTATCTTGATATGAGATCACCATGTCGCGCACATATGGTTGTGATGCATGTGCCTGGTGTACCTTTATCAGACGGGTAGTCATGATGGGTATATTGGGCTTCGTATATTTTACCCCAGTGTCACTTTGATGGCATGAACTGCTCTCTCACTCAATAATAATAATAATATAATAATGATAATAATAATATAATAATAATAATAATAATAATAATAAAAATGATAATAATAAAATTAATAATAATAATAATAAAATTAATAATAATAATAATAAATAATAATAATAAATAATAATAATAATAGAGTCAAAATTAAAAGAGTGTCTTCTTTTAATTATTTTGACTCTCTATCTTAACCAAAATGAAGCAGATTGACAAAATTATTTTTTGAACCTGTTGAAGACACACAAGATGTTGAAATATCGTTCACTAGATAACAATGGCATTCATCTTTTATTTTGACCCTCTATCTTCAGGAGGAGTTACCTCAATCCTTTATATAATAATAATAATAATAATAATAATAATAATAATAATAATAATGATAATAATTATAGTAATAATAATAATAATAATAAGAGAACACCGGGGGACGTTTAACATGTGAGAGCGATAAAACAGTGCTCCGAAATCTATCCACAAACATCGGAAATAAAGACATTGCATGGAGCCAAAAACTAACTGACAAAGGATTGGACTATATCCAAGTAAATAATACTCATTGAAATATATTGCTATTTTCCAAACGAAATTATGTATTTTAACTTGATATCATCTCCAACCATGTAAACATGCTTGATACATCACGATCCATCAACAACAGATCATCTCTGGCCCCAGACACCATGTACAAAAAAATTACAAATAAATTAAATAATAATGGTATTATTCAACCCAAGAATAACAATCGGGAAGTGCGTACTTTAAACTTGTTACACAAAAAGTACGAAAAACTACACAGGCAAAACAATTTGACAATAGAAATGAACGGACCGGTACCCTACGAAAATGATGACCATAAATATACACGTGAGGAATACATTTCAATCCTACATGCTTACTTTACAGCAGTGCTCTACCCAAAGCACAAAAACACAACAACATATACATATAAAATATGGAAGAAAAATAACCTAAACAAAGACTTGGATACAGCAATGAACCCTAATAAACTAGCTAACATACGAAGATATATTCTCAATGCAAAAAAATATCAGAAATAGAAATAGAACATTTATAAGAAAAAATACATCAGGAAAATGTAGATAGTAAACAGACAACAATACCAAATAATATAAACACTGAGATAGTAAAACACGAAGACAGACGTAACATTTCCAACAAAAACGAAGTAACAAAAAACAACAAACCCAGACTGTAAGGATGAATAATAATGTAAGAAAAGCAGCAAACCAAAACACAACAGACAAACATACGAATGAGAAAAAAAGCGACACAAATCTAAAACCTGGAAACAATGAAGGGGAGCCTAATGATTATGATACCATAAAAAATAGAATAATCAAAGAACTGAAAAACACATACCTCCCAAAAATCAAAATAGACCAAAAAACAACATTGATAATAAATAGCATAAACCTGGCTGTCACGGAACTAATAGCCACAGAAACAAATGGCAATATCACTGAGCTAAATGACATAATATAGGCAGCAGCCACTGCAGCCACAAAAGAATCTGGATACTCACTCAAACCCATCCAAACAGGAGTACCACCACCCAAACAAACCCTGTGGATAAATAATATCCCCCCCAAAAATACAAAAATGAGAAAAGATCTGTCGATTCTTAACGAAATTAGTAGACAATCAACGCTACTGAGCAATAAAAAGAAAACAAAAATACTGTGCAAATACAACATCACAGAAAAAGATTTACCTGAGATAAAAGAAAAGCTAAAGCAAGATATCCTTGCCAAAGCACAAAGGATCCGCTGGTATGAGAAACACCAACATTTCTTTGAACAAAACAAACAGTTCAACTCCAACCCCCAAAAATTCTACCAAGAACTTGGCAAAAATAAAATAGAAATCACTGCAGCACCAACAGCAGAAGAAGTGGAAGAATTTTGGAAAGAAATATGGTTGGCGAAAGAACAACCAAAAAAAAAAGGAGAATTAAAACAACAAACTTAGCACCTGAGCAACTTTGGACCCCCATAACAACTGAAGAGGTTACCCAGGCACTGCAAAGACTAAGCAACTGGAAGGCACCTGGGCATGACAAGATCCTCAACTTCTGGTTGAAATATTTGATAGGAATACACAAAAAGCTGGCTGAAAACTTTAACAACATACTGGCAGAGTCAGAGACAATGCCTGAATGACTCACGAAGGGAAAAACCATCTTAATTCCCAAATCCAATGAGACAGCAAAACCAGAAAACTACAGACCTATAACCTGTCTCCGTACAATGTACAAAGCATTCACTGCAGTAATATCATAGAGATTAAACAAGCACCTGGACGAAAACAACCTGTTTCCAGAAGAGCAGAAAGGATGCCGCAAAGGCTCACATAGCTGTAAAGATCAACTAATGATCAATAAAGCCATAACTGAAGACAGCCACAGAAAGAAGAAAGGCCTCAGTATGGCCTGGATCGACTACAGAAGGCGTTTGATAGCATCCCCCACACATGGATCCTCGAAACACTTGCCATGAACAAAGTTGCACCAACAATTATAAAATACATAAGACACTCTATGAATAAATGGCAAACAATGCTACAGCTCCAAACACAAGAGGGACTTGTGAAAACCAAAGCCATCCCTATTCGAAGAGGAATATTCCAGGGAGACACGCTCTCCCCACTCCTTTTCTGCTTGGCACTGTCACCTCTATCTGATATGCTAAATAGAACTGGATGCGGATATAAATGTTACGGCAAAACGATCAGCCACCTTTTATATATGGATGACCTAAAACTATATGCTGCAAATGACAAACAGCTGGAAACACTACTAAAGACAGTTCATGGATTTACCAAAGAAATAGATATGAAATTTGGATTAGAAAAATGCGACAAAGTAACCCTGAAAAGAGGAAAACTAGTTAAGAGTAGCAACATCACACTAGATAATGCCAATGAAATAAGAGAATTAGACCAAAGCCAAACTTACAAATATTTAGGAATCTATGAACTAGATGAGACACAACACACACAAATGAAAGAGAAGATAAAGAAAGAATACTATAGACGAGTTAGATCAATACTAAAAACAGAGCTCAATGCTAAAAACAAGATAACAAGTATTAATACTTTAGCCGTCCCAGTTATAAGTTACAGCTACAATATCTTAACTGGACACTAAATGAACTAACCAAAATAGATAGGAAAACAAGAAAAATAATGACAGGATCTGGGATGCATCACCCAAAATCTGACATAGAAAGGCTATATATACAACATATAGAAAGTGGTAGAGGCCTTATAAAGCTGGAAAACTACTATAAAAAAACCACCATAGGACTGCAAAAATACCTACTTCAGAAGCAAAGAAAACTAATACAAATAGCCACAAAACACAAACAAAACAAAAAATTGTTCTCAGTATTTAAGGAAGTTGACAAATACAAAAAAAGAAGTCATACCACCTAACAACTATGAAGAAGAAGAAACAACAAAAGCTATAAAACAAATGAAATCCAAATTAAAACTAGAACAGCAACGGACCATGATAAAATGATGGCAAGAAAAGCCTCTTCATGGCAAATACTGGACTAAACTAAATGCAAAAGAAATAGACAGAGAAAAATCCCAGCAATGGTTGAGAAGCTCAGGACTAAAAGCAGAGATAGAGGGATTTTTGATTGCAGCACAAGACCAAAGCCTCCTCATCAGAAATCACCAAAAACATGTAATGAAAAGAAATATTACAAGTAACTGCAGAATATGTGGAGATGGACAAGAAACAATAAATCATATTATCTCTGGCTGCCCAGTCCTGGCTGAGAAGGAATATATTCACAGACACGACAGAGTTGGAACCTACATACACTGGAAACTATGCCAACATTATGGAATAACAACAGAAAAAAGACGGTATAGGTACACACCAGAAAAGGTCACAGAAAACGAGAAAGCAACCATACTCTGGATATGCTGATACCACAGATAGAGAAATTAAGGCCAACATACCAGATATAGTTGTCAGAGATCATGAAGAAAAAAAATGCTTTCTAATTGATGTATCAATACCGGCAGATGACAACGTGTCTCTAAAAGAAATGGAGAAACTCTCAAAATACAAAGACCTGGAAATAGAGGTAACCAGAATGTGGTATCTAAAAACAGAAACAATTCCTATCATAGTAGGTGCATCAGGCATGATAAAAAAATATTCAGACAAATACATAACAAAAACACCAGGACTTACAAACACATATAACATACAGAAAATTGCACTACTAGGCACTGCACACATCCTACGCAGAACACTTTCAATACAGTAACCATCAGAGCATCACAACAAATCACAGCACATACCCAAGGCACACAGAGCTGCGCTCGGTAGTGAAGTGAAAGCACGCTATAAAAATAAAACTACTGAATAATAATAATAATAATAATAATAGTGTATGGGAAACACTCGGTGAGAAACGGAAGAAAATTTGAAGAAAGAAGGAAAAAAAAAATAATAATATATAATAAAATATTATGTAAATTTCTTTCTCTGTAAATCATTCAGTTTTATAAATTTTAGAAAAAGATGATTCCATCATTTCATATAGAGGAATCAGTTCTCCAAAATGCATGTCACCTCACCTTTTTTCACATTTCGATGCCTAATTTTTTCTTCTGTGACTTCTCTGGTTCAGACTTGGTTGAAGCTGTATGAAAGAAAGTAACACTAGAACATAATAATAATGATAATAATAATGTTGATAATTCTTTCTACTATAGGGAACAAGGCCTGAAATTTGGGGGAGTGGGGGTGGGGGCTAGGTGATTGTATCGACCCCAGTGCTCAGGTGGTCCTTATTTCATCAACCCCATAAATTTGGGAGAGCAAGGAGTTTTGTGGCATGAACTAAATACTGCTATTGAAGCAAAATGTAACCAGTGGAGTGAAAGGGTAGGGTTAGGGTGGGTACATTGAGAAGACAGGCAAAGAAAAGACAGGAATTGCTTCTGCAGAGGCTGGGTGGCCACCCTGCAGGATGAAAAACAAAACCTGTCAAAGGGTGGATGATCTCTGCAGATTCAACAGCCATCCAAAAAGTATTTCTTTAACAGTACTGCTGCCAAAAAAGGCAATAACAAGAAGAATGAACACCCAACAACAAAAACATTAGAGATTGCCTTTATAAGGATAAATCTACCACAAAGGGAGTGGTGGGAGGTGTGTGTCCTTGATTGGCAGTTCCCTAGGGATGCTTTCTCGGTTGCATGGTTGGTCTGTGTAGCCTTGGCTGGCAGTTCCCTAGGGATGCTTTCTCGGTTGCATGGTTGGTCTGTGTAGCCTTGGCTGGCAGTTCCCTAGGGATGCTATCTTGGTTGCATGGTTGGTCTGTGTAGCCTTGGCTGGCAGTTCCCTAGGGATGCTATCTTGGTTGCATGGTTGGTCTGTGTAGCCTTGGCTGGCAGTTCCCTAGAGATGCTTTCTCGGTTGCATGGTTGTCTGTGTAGCCTTGGCTGGCAGTTCCCTAGGGATGCTTTCTCGGTTGCATTGTTGGTCTGTGTAGCCTTGGCTGGCAGCTCCCTACAGATGGATGTCCTTCCTAATGCCAACCACTCCAAGTGCATAGTGGGTGTTTTGTATGTGCCACCGGCACGAGGGCCAGTCAGACAGTTCTGGGAGCCAGTAAGGCGATGCATAATTATAATTCTTCTCCCAAATAAGCTGCCCTTCTTATTTGAGGCTCTGATGAAACTACAAGGTGCCATTCAGCACTCGGCTAAGAGTCCATTGCATCTTATAGAAGAAACAGCTGTAAGTTCCTTTGTCATCTCATTTTCTAAATCAACATCATCATCATCATCATTTAGCATCTGCTTTCCATGCTGGCATGGATTGGACTGGTCGACTTGGAACTGGTAAGCTGGTGGGGGCTGCACCAGGTTCCATCTGATTTGACATGCTTTCTACAGTTCAAGGCCCTTCCCAGTACCAACCACTCAAGAGTGTAATGGTGCTTTCTATGTGCCACTGGCACGGGTGCCATTTGTGTGACACCAGCACAGGTGGTAGTTACGTGACACTGGCATAATATTTAATATAAGTAAACAGAAAGAATTTACCTGATGATGCAGTTGAACCATCTGTTAAAATTTCTTGGAAATATTCTTTAAATTTCTGTTAGAAGTAAGCAAATAATTTATCATCACTCAATGAAAAAATAATTTCCTAATTAATTTCTGTAATTACAATGCAATGTTTTAACTCATTGTTTCTATCACAAATATTGTTTTAAATTAATATTTCCATTTATTGTATCATAGAATAACTTCCTCTGAGGAAGAGGCTTTTGAATATTCTGTTGTTTGGGGAGGAATTTTTACTTACAGAATAAAAAGAAAAGAAATTTGCTTGTTTAAGTGACTGTAGAAAATTATTCATGGAATTGAAATTGGTATCAAGATTCCATGTTATGCCCAAACACCAGCTTAATAATGACAAACCGATTTTACTTAATTCCTCATTATTTTCAAAACTGTTTAAAAAAGGAAGAACATTTCTGTTGAAACAGACTGGCTTTGAGTAAATTCCAGTGAATTACTGGTATGTCAACAGTGCTTTACTTCAATGCTATATATACTGTCCTACAGAGTATATCTGCAGATGTGTACCCAACACTGTGGGTATAGATAAAATGAGAAAGAAGAAAAGGAACGGGTTCAGCCAAACAATCTTTTTCTGTCCCCAACACATATTGTATACAGAAAGTGTTTATATGACGCTCAATGTATATATACTGAATCTTCCATGTGTTAACATATACCTCTTTATTACAATGCAAAACATTTATTTAATCAAGATATCCTTGGCCTAACATTCTGCTTGCTATGAAACATATATAGCCCGGATATTAACTACTCCATTTCTTAACTCTTATATTCTTATTCACACACGCAGTAACCTCGGTCGCCTACCGTGAATCTAAAAAGAACTTTTTCAGTTTATAGTATTTCGGTATGAAAAGTTTCCACAACCTTCCATAAGTAAACCACTATTGTTCCTGAAAGTTGCTTTTTACATTAACTACAGATTGTCTGAAGCTAACTTTCTTCCTACACCTCGATTCCTTGACCAGGAATTCTAAGATTTTTCAATTCTATTTCACGATTTCGGCATTTGCTGTTTTCTTCCTCCTGTTGTATCGCCTGACCACCCAAACTCTGACCTCTCTCTTTCTCTCTCCCCCTCTGCCTCACTCTCCTCTCCTCTGCCTCACACTCACTCTCTCTCTCTCTTTCGATTTACCACTTGATTTGCCAACACTTCCCCCCCCTGTTCCACCACCACCACCACCCTCTATAAACTAGCGCATGCACTCAGATTCCCCTACTCGATTTTTAATAACTCCCCTGAAAGAATACAAACCCAGAAGATGCTCTCATCTAAATTTGCCAGCCCTCCCACCCCTCCACCTGTACCGGAAGTTCCTGTTCCCTGTCATCCTTTGTTTGTCACCCACAAACACTTCTAAAGGCTTAACGCCATCCCCACCCCCCTACCTGGGGGTGCATAAAAATGCTGGTGTGGTGTATGCAGGTTGAAGGCAATTATTTGTTTATGAATTCTACCATAGGTGAGTTTTCTTTTCAGCTACAAGACACTGCTGTCCCTCAATTCAGGGTCTCACAGCCCACACCTCCCACACCCTCAGAGTTGGCACACTGAATGGTAGGTCTGGTGAGATTGTTGAGATGCTTGAATGGAGACGTGTAGATTTGTGCTGCATCCAAGAAGTAAGGTGGAGAGGAGGTTCTGCTAGGTTCCTCACTGGCAAAGAACACAGGTACAAGATTTTCTGGGCAGGGAACACTGACGGGGTCGGGGGTGTGGGTATACTTCTTGCAGAGAAATGGGTTGATAAGGTAATCGAGGGAGTCAGAGTATGCGACAGAATACTTAAGATTAGATTAGTGCTTCATCATAGGATAGCAACCATTATCTCGGCCTATGACCCTCAACCGGGGCTACCTGATGGGCAGAAAACCGATTCTATGACACCCTCTCTTGCAGACTACCTTGTTGATGAATGCCATCGACCTTCTTTTTGTGGCTGGTGACTTCAATGGACATGTTGGACAACATGCAGGGGGATTCCATGGCGTACATGGAGCTATGGTTTTGGTTCCCACAATGAGGAGGGAACCAGACTCCTGGAGTTCTGCGATATCTTATGGTTTGCAATACCAACTTCAGGAAGCCTGCCAGTCACATATCACCTACTGTTCTGCCTTCACATTTTAACCACTAAACCATAGCCTTCACATTTTAACCACTAAACCACATGCCTTCACATTTTCACCACCAAACCACATGCCTTCACATTTTAACCACAAACCACATGCCTTCACATTTTAACCACTAAACCACATACCTTCACATTTTAACCACAAAATCTCCTGCCTTCACATCTTAACCACTAAACCACATGCCTTCACACTTTAACCACTAAACCACATGCCTTCACATTTTAACCACTAAATCACGTGCCTTCACATTTTAACCACTAAACCTCCTGCCTTCATATTTTAACCACTAAACCACATGCCTTCACATTTTAACCACTAAACCTCCTGCCTTCACATTTTAACCACTACACCTCCTGCCTTCATATTTTACCACCACTTAACCACATGCCTCCACATTTTAACCACTAAACCTCCTGCCTTCACATCTTAACCACTAAACCACATGCCTTCACATTTTAACCACTAAACCACATGCCTTAACATTTAAACCAGTACGCCACAGGCCTTCACTTTTAACCACTAAAACTCCTGCCTTCACATCTTAACCACTAAATCACATGCTTTCACATTTTAACCACTAAACCACATGCCTTCACATTTTACCACTAAACCACATTGCCTTCACATTTTAACCACTAAACCACATGCCTTCACATTTTAACCACTAAACCACATG
Source organism: Octopus sinensis (assembly GCF_006345805.1). Classification (NCBI taxonomy): domain Eukaryota; kingdom Metazoa; phylum Mollusca; class Cephalopoda; order Octopoda; family Octopodidae; genus Octopus; species Octopus sinensis. Next base: position 71,931 of record NW_021831993.1, read on the forward strand.
CCTTCACATTTTAACCACTAAACCTCCTGCCTTCACATTTTAACCACTAAACTACATGCCTTCACATTTTAACCACTAAACCACATGCCTTAACTTTTAACCAGTACACACACACTGCCTTCACTTTTAACCACTGAACCACATGCATTCACATTTTAACCACTAAGCCACGTGCCTTCATATTTTACCCACTAGGTCACGTGGCTTCACATTTTAACTATGCTCAATCACCGCCTTTACATTTTAACCACCAAACCATATGCCTTCACATTTTATCCACTAAACCACTCGCTTTCACACTTTAACCACCAAACCACATGCCTTCACATTTTAACCACTAAACCACATGCCTTCACATTTTAACCACTAAACCACATGCCTTCACATTTTAACAGCTAAACCACATGCCTTGTTGTTTTGGGCTACTGACCAGATATGTGGATGGTGCAAAGTCCCCTCTCTACCCAAGGTGACATGGTGGTGGAACAATGTAGTTGACAGAGTCATTTGGGAAAGAAACAGGCAAGGGAGGACTGGAAGTGCAGTGGTAGCAGGGAACTGTATCAGATTGCCAGAAGGGAAGCTAGGAGACAGATTTATTTAGCCAGATGGGAAGCAGATAAGAAAAAATTAGCCAATTTCCTTTGTCAGGTGGACGAAAGACTTGAAGTGTTTCACGTTGCAAGACAGTGTGTGAGAGAGAATTGTGATGTCATGGGAGAGAAATGTGTCCGCATGGATAATGGCTCACTTGCATTTAATGAGGCTGAAAAGAGAGAGACTTGGAGACATCACTATGAAAGGTTGCCAAATGAAGAGAATGAATGGGAGAAAGAGAGTCTGCCAAATGTCGACCCAACATAGGGACCAGCTATCCGAATTGATAGTACATTGGTAGATAAAACAATTAAGGGTATGAAGACAGGGAAAGTCCCTGGCCCATCAGAAATCACCGCAGGGATGCTTAAAATATCTGGTGGTGTTGGCTATAGCCTAGTCACCTGTATAGTCAATCAGGTGATCCATGAAGGTGTCATACTCAATGGCTGATGTAGCAGCACCATAGTCAGCTGCTACAAAGGTAAAGGTAATGCTTTAGATACGAATAATTACAGAGGTATCAAGTTGTTGGATCAGGTCATGGAAAGGGTCATAGCCTAACTAATCAGGGAGAGAGTCAGTTTAGACAAGGCACAGTTTGGGTTTGTGCCGGGGAAAAGCACCACTAATGCTATATTTCTTGTAAGACAGCTGCAGGAGAAATACCTAGCCAAAGATAAACTTCTGTAGCTGGCTTTCGTTGACATGGAGAAATCCTTTGACAGGGTCCCCTGATCCCTTATCTGGTGGTCAATGTGGAAACTAGGGATAGATAAGTGGTTAGTGAGAACTGTACAAGCCATGTACAGGAATGCTGTCTGTAAGGTGTAGGATGGCAACGACTATAATAAATAATTCCGGGTAAGGATAGGGTCCACCAAGGATTGGTGCTCAGCCCCCTCTTGTTCATCATAATCCTATGCTGATGACTTTGCTCTAATAGCTGAGTCATTGCCAGAACTAGAGATGAAGTTCAGAATGTGGAAGCAAGGGTTAGAATTGAAGGGCCTTAAACTCAACCTAGCTAAAACCAAAGTCTTAATAAGTAGGAAGGCAAACAAACCACAAATCCCCTCAGGTAGATGGCCCTGCTCAATCTGTAGAAAAGGTGTAGGTACGACTCTGTAAAATGTACCTGGTGCAAGCTGTGGACACATAAGAGGTGCAGCAATGTCAAAGGAAGGTTAACTGGGAAGATGGTTTGTGTGTTTGGCAAATGCTCAGGGGCAATGAACACAGAAGATGTACAGAAAACAGATTCCATCACATGCCAAAGGAAAAAACTAGAAGTAGGAGACAGCTTCTGTTACCTAGGTGACCAAGTCAGCAGTGGTGGTGGATGATCTGAGAGTCTAGCTCCTAGAATAAGAATATTCTTGGCAAAGTTCATAGCGGTCTTACCCCTGCTGGTGACAAAGGGCCTCTCGTTCAGAGTAAAAGGTAGACTGTATGACACATGTGTACAAACAGCCATGCTACACAGCAGTGAAATATGGGCCATGACTGCTGAGAACATGCGTAAGCTTGCAAGGACTGAAGCTAGTATGCTCTGCTAAATGTGTAATGTCAGTGTGCATATACGACAGAGTGTAAGCGCTCTGAGAGAAATGTTGGACATAAGAAGCCTCAGATATGGTGTGCAATTGAGACAACTGTGCTGGTATGGTCATGTGTTACATATGGATGAGGACAGCTGTTTCAATAAGTGACGATCTCTAACTGTGGAAGGAAGAGGTGGACCCAGGAAGACCTGGGATGAGGTGGTGAAGCACGACCTTCGCACATTGAGTCTAACAGAGGCAATGACAAGCAACCAAGACATTTGGAGATATGCTGTGCTTGAGACGACCTGGTAAGCTAAGTGAGATTGTAGCTATGGCCTATGCCAGGGTCGCATAACCAGCCCATTTAGGAGTTCCTTCAATTGTCGGGAATTGTGCTGTGCTTGAGAAGACCTGTTGAGTCAAGAAAAATCACTGTTGTGTCCAATGCCAGTACCATCAGAGTGGCACCCATGCCAGTAGAACATGCAAAGTACCATTCAAGTATGGTCAATGTCAGTGCTGCCGGGCTGGTTCCTGTATCGGTGATATGTAAAAAGCATCATTTGAGCGTGGTCGATGCCTGTGGCGCCTGACTGGTCCCAGTGGGACTCAAAAAGCACCCACTACACTCGCGGAGTGGTTGGTGTTAGGAAGGGCATCCAGCTGTAGAAACCTTACTAGATCAGATTGGATCCTAGTGCAGCCTCCTCGCTTGTCAAACCCATGCCAGCATGAAAAGCCGACATTAAATTATGATGATGACAGGCTTCTTTCAGTTTCCATCCACCAAATCTACTCAAGGCTTTGGTTGGCCCAAGGCTATAGTAAAAGATAATTGCCCAAGGTGCCACACAGTGGGACTGAACCCGGGGACCATGTGGTTGAGATGCAAGCTTCTTACTACACACCCACACTTCCACATATAAAATTTGTCTTACTTAATTTCTCTGTATGAAGGATAGTTGCCTCTGTCAGGAGGCACAAGCAGTTGCACACACACACACGTACACACACGACAATAACTTCTACCTACTAAATTGAGTTACAAGGCTTTAGTCGGCCAAAGGCTATAGCAGATGGCACATGCCCAAGGTGCTGCCACACAATGGGACTGAACCTGAAACCGGATAAACAAAAATTCCTTACATGTCTCTCTAACATGTAAAATCCTGTAATTCCCATTAGTAAATGAAACATGTGTAGTGGTGTATAAATAATATATATATATATATATATATATATATATGTATGTATATATATATGTGTGAATATATTATGTATACATGTGTATATAGAGAGAGAGTTAAATTTTAATTTTAATTTTTTGACTTTGTACAGAGTCTTATGAGCTGTCCACAAGGCTTTGGCTTTGGCGACACGAAACCTTTGATGACTCTAAGTCCAAAATTTAAATTTTTGTTGTAATAATTACTACTCTGTTCTTAAGAGTGTGTTTCTTTTCTGATGTATGTTTTATCGACTGTCTATGATGATATTGGCCCAACTCATCTACATGAATGGTGACAGCCATTTCTTGTATATTTTCAATTATAATCTAAGTGAAAAACTTCCAATATTCATAATACAATTTTGGCAGCTTTTTTCAACCCAGTCAACAAAAGGTTTTTCTGATAGTATAGAACAAGGACAGTAAACCATAATGAGGATCATTTCTATTTTCTTTCTTTATTGCAGAATATCATTTTGGTAAATTCCAAGAATATCAACATCAAACAACTAACAACAAAAACATCAACCAACCGTTACTATTTCTGTGTCTTGAGGATAAACCACAAAGTAAACATCTTTGATCTGGCTTGAATTTTGAATTGAGTAGTTTTTCACTGCTTCATACATAGTTCTGGGTAGGTTTTCAATGGGGTACTTCAATTTTCCAGCTCCTAATATAGGAAATGCAAGGCTTTTTGCTCCCAATTCCTCAGCTTCTTCCAGACAAATGGTTATTATTTGAGTCAAGTTTACCAGAATCTAAAAAAAAAATAATTGTTTAGAAATTGATAATGAACATTTTATTACAGGAAGGAATCGTTAAGTTGTATTAATATATTCTTTGATTAACAGATTCACACAGAATTTGTTGTTCTAAACAGAAATGTTTTACACATTTGAATAACATTAATCAACTTCTAGTGATTATTGGATTAACAGATCATGTGGTCATTGGATTAACACAGATCATGTGACAGAAGGATCAACACAGATCATGTGATAGCAGGAAGTCTGGTCTGAGTGAAGATATGGATGCCATGAATGGAAAGAGAAATGTTCCAAGATTTGGTGGTTGCACAGTGTAATTCAGGTGGAATTTTGTAATTAACAAAAAAAAAAAAAAAACAATAATATGGAAGAGGGGAGATTAATTATTATTTACAAGAGGGAAATCTGGGAGAGAACATACTGCAAGAAGCAACAAAACCACCCACAAGGCAGGGTGCCACAGGCACAAAAGACTCTACACTGCACACAAGAGACTATGGTTGAGTCGAAATGTTCAGGGAATATCTAGAATAGAGTCTACATCAATTCAAACAACCAGAATCCATGCTTTGGAAACTACAGAATACCACAACACCAGACTGTCACACTGTAGCCCAAACTGTACATCACTGGACATCAAAGTACGTGCTACTGTCTTGAAGCAGACAGAGGTGTTATGACTGGAAAAACAGATCTATGGATTGTGCATAGTTTTATGGACAATTCCATTCATGCCACAGGGATGCTGGATCAATGATTACCTAGGGTTGTACAACAACTCTTTCAATAAAACAATATCATATGATTGATACTTACTGAATGAGAAAAGTTTCATCCCAGGGAGGTAATACCAGATGAAATACATTCTCACATTTGAGGTTATATCCTTTAGTGACGGCTATTTCATATATAAATACCTTGAGGATATTTCCTGTTACATTCCCTTTGTATCTGTGGACCAGCAGCATTGAGAATTAATTTGGAAATAGCACCACTGTCAAGCTGGAGATGTTCGTTGGTGCTGTTAACGATGACATCAACCTAGAAAAGTAATTAATGGTAAACAGCTAAGGAACATTCCATGGAGAGAAGAGAGATACATTGTTGCAGTTGATATTGTTGTTAAGAAAGGCTCTACAGAATGGCTGTAGTAAGTTTGAGGTTGTTAAAGTTAGCAAAAGATATACTCAGGATATCAGATGTGAAGGAAATAAAATGTTTGAGTTTGATTGAGAAAATGTTTTAATTAACTGTAATGATTCCTCATTTGGAAATGAAATAACAATTAAATATAAATAAGTTACATGAATCTATTTACTCACAGATACATTAGAAATTGAATCAATCATTAGGTTTATTTCTATGCCATAATATTCTCTGGATGTCATGGAGGATAATTTCTGTAGTAAACCAAGAAAGTATCGTGGTCGGGTTTCTGAAAATAAACAAATAGCAATATATATATGTATAACAACTCTCCTTTACAGCAGTACACCTGTTTCTGTTCTATTTCTTGTTATCTCTCTCTCTCCCTCTTCCCCTATCTCTCAGGCCAGGTAACCTTGTACCTCCTCCTCAGCAAGGCACATGTTTCTATCTCTCCATCTCACTCTAACATTTTATCATCTGACACAAGAACCCCTCCTGCAATGCCCCCTCTCCTCTCAAAGGATTCTTGTCTTGCAAGGTACTTGGTGACCCTGTCTGTGCTGGTGCCACTTAAAAAGCATCCACTCCACACTGTAAAGTGGTTGGTGTTTGGAAGGGCATCCAACAGTAGAAACCTTGCCAAAACTGACCTTGCCTGCGCTGGTGTCACATAAAAAGCAGTCAATCCACTCTGTGGGGTGGTTGGTGTTGGGAAGAGCATCCAGCCATAAAAACCATGTCAAAACAGACACAAATGTTTGGTGCGGTCTTCTTTCTGGCTAGCCCTGGTCAGACCATCCAACCCATGCCAGCAGGGAAAAAAGCTGCTAAATGACAAAGGAGGTGATGGCGATGATATATATATAATATATATATTGTATATATATAAATATATTATCATCATCATCATCATTTAGCATCTGTTGTGCAAGGTGGCATGGGTTGGACAGTTTGACCAGATCTGGAAAGCTGCACCAGACCCCAATCTGATCTGGCATGGTTTCTACAGCTGGATGCCCTTCCTAATGCCAACCAATCCAAGAGTGTAGTGGGTGCTTTTACGTGCCACAGCATGGGTGCCATTTGCACGACGCTGGTATCTGCCCCAACTGCCATTTTACTTGGCTTCATGGCTCTTCTTCTTAAGCACGACATAATGCCAAAGCACTCTGTCATTACTTCTGTGAGGCCCAACATTTGAAAGGTTGGCACGTGTGCCAGTTATGTGACACCAGCATCAACCATGACCATGATTTCACTTGGCTTCACAGGTCCTCTCAAGCACAGGACATTGCCAAAGGTCTTGATCACTAGTCAATACCTCTGTGAGGCCCAAAGTTTGAAGATCATGCTTCACAACGTCGTCCCGTGTCTACCTCTACCACAGGTTCCCTCCACAGTTAGAAACCAGCACTTATTTACACAGCTGTCCTTGTCCAAACGCATCACATGACCATACCAGTGCAGGCTTCTCTCTTGCACCACCACATCTGATGCCTCTTACACCCAGCTTTTCTCTAAAGATGTTTACACTCTGTTGAACATGCACATGGACATTGCACAGCCAATGAAGCATACAAGCTTCATTTCTTTCAACCCTATGCATATCCTCAGCTGTAACAGTCCATGTTTCACTGCCATGTAGCATAGCCATTCACACACAATCTGCCTTTCACACACACACATGTATACACAAAACTTAAAGAATGGTATAGATAAGATCCGGGCTACAAGCGGAATATCAGAAGTGGTAAATCTCCAAGCGAGGTGTATACTGCAGGCTACTCATCAGGCTGAGGGTATCTTCATTAAATAAATGTTTACATTGTAAAAAGGAGGTACACGTTAACACATGGAAGACTCAGTCAGAATGAATGGAGAGCACAGAAGGAGAGGAGAACATAAATGGGGAGAGAAAGAAGAAAAGAAAAAAAAACATGTGAAGTGAGAGGAGTGAGGAATATAAATAAGGACATTTGTCCAGTAGTATTCAATAAAGCTGCTAAGGTGGTATTTCATCTGTCTGTACGTTCTGAGTTCAAATTCCGCCGAGGTCGACTTTGCCTTTCATCCTTTCGGGGTCGATTAAATAAGTACCAGTTACGCACATGGGTCGATATAATCGACTTAATCTATTTGTCTGTCCTTGTTTGTCCTCTCTGTGTTTAGCCCCTTGTGGGTAGTAAAGAAATAGGTATTTCGTCTGTTTTTACATTCTGAGTTCAAACTCCAGTGAGGTCGACTTTGCATTTCATCCTCCTGGGGTCAATAAATTAAGTACCAGTTGTGTACAGGGGTCGATCTAATTGATTGGCCCCCTTCCACAAAAAATTTGGGCCTTGTGCCTAGAGTAGAAAAGATTATTCAATAGGGCTGCTTTGGTCGAATTACAGAAGGGGAGAGGTATTAGAAAGGTAATGTGTGGGGAAGAGGGTGGGGAAATGTTTTTAGTGAAGAGGGAGACAAAAGTATGAAGAAAGCAAGAGAGAATGGAGAAGAATCATGGCGGCTACCACATGTGTCCAATTGGTGAATGTATATTGTGTGCTGGGAGCATGTTTACAGTATGAAGTAGGGGAGGTGTCTGTTGGCGGCTGTACCTGTAAGGTTATGAGCAGGAGTGGGGAGGCAGGTGAGATAATAGGAAAAAATGTTTAAATGGTATGGGAAAAATACAGAGAGAAGCAAGTAAATGGTAACATGGAATTAAAGGGAAGACATATTGCCCGTTTAATAATACGGCAGTAGTAAGGGGGGCATAAGAGGGAAAATTTATGAAGGCTGGGGGGGATGCGGAGTGTGGTTGTTGTGTTTAGAAAATGGATTTGGTGATCAAGTTTTCTCAAATAAGAGATGTAGATTGGTTTGTTGGGGTAGGGCATGCGAGAAGTTTCCGTGTTAAGTGTGGGTGGAGCACACAGATCTGGGGCTAGGGGATAGCAGTGAGACAGGGCCAGGAGGACAGGACTGGGGAGTGGGAGGTAAGCCTAGTGCATGAAGGAGGAGATGTGAGGAAGAGATGTAGTTTGGTTTGTTGTGGTAGGGCGTGCGAGAAGTTTTCATTTTAAGTGTGGGTGGAGCACACAGATCTGGGGCTAGGGGATAGCAGTGAGACAGGGCCAGGAGGACAGGACTGGGGAGTGGGAGGTAAGCCTAGTGCATGAAGGAGGAGATGTGAGGAAGAGATGTAGTTTGGTTTGTTGTGGTAGGGCATGCGAGAAGTTTTCTTGTTAGGTGTGGGTGGAGCACACAGATCAGGGGCTAGGGGATAGCAGTGAGACAGGGCCAGGAGGACAGGACTGGGGAGTGGGAGGTAAGCCTAGTGCATGAAGGAGGAGATGTGAGGAAGAGATGTAGTTTGGTTTGTTGTGGTAGGGCGTGCGAGAAGTTTTCATTTTAAGTGTGGGTGGAGCACACAGATCTGGGGCTAGGGGATAGCAGTGAGACAGGGCCAGGAGGACAGGACTAGGGAGTGGGAGGTAAGCCTAGTGCATGAAGGAGGAGATGTGAGGAAGAGATGTAGTTTGGTTTGTTGGGGTAGGGCGTTCGAGAAGTTTTCTTGTTAGGTGTGGGTGGAGCACACAGATCTGGGGCTAGGGGATAGCAGTGAGACAGGGCCAGGAGGACAGGACTGGGGAGTGGGAGGTAAGCCTAGTGCATGAAGAGGAGATGTGAGGAAGAGATGTAGTTTGGTTTGTTGTGGTAGGGCATGCGACAAGTTTTCTTGTTAGGTGTGTGGGTGGAGCACACAGATCTGGGGCTAGGGGATAGCAGTGAGACAGGGCCAGGAGGACAGGACTTGGGAGTGGGAGGTAAGCCTAGATTATGAAGGAGGAGATGTGAGGAAGAGATGTAGTTTGGTTTGTTGTGGTAGGGCATGCAAGAAGTTTCCGTGTTAAGTGTGGGTGGAGCACACAGATCTGGGGCTAGGGGATAGCAGTGAGACAGGGCCAGGAGGACAGGACTGGGGAGTGGGAGGTAAGCCTAGATTATGAAGGAGGAGATGTGAGGAAGAGATGTAGTTTGGTTTGTTGTGGTAGGGCATGCGAGAAGTTTCCGTGTTAAGTGTGGGTGGAGAACACAGATCTGGGGCTAGGGGATAGCAGTGAGACGGGCCAGGAGGACAGGACTGGGGAGTGGGAGGTAAGCCTAGTGTATGAAGGAGGAGATGTGAGGAAGAGATGTAGTTTGGTTTGTTGTGGTAGGGCATGCGAGAAGTTTCCGTGTTAAGTGTGGGTGGAGCACACAGATCTGGGGCTAGGGGATAGCAGTGAGACCGGGCCAGGAGGACAGGACTGGGAAGTGGGAGGTAAGCCTAGTGTATGAAGGAGGAGATGTGAGGAAGAGATGTAGTTTGGTTTGTTGTGGTAGGGCATGCGAGAAGTTTCCGTGTTAAGTGTGGGTGGAGCACACAGATCTGGGGCTAGGGGGTAGCAGTGAGACAGGGCCAGGAGGACAGGACTGGACTGGGGAGTGGAGGTAAGCCTAGAGCATGAAGGAGGAGATGTGAGGAAGAGATGTAGTTTGGTTTGTTGTTGTAGGGCATTCGAGAAGTTTTCATGTTAAGTGTGGATGGAGCACACAAATCGGGGGCTAGGGGATAGCAGTGAGACAGGGCCAGGAGTACAGGACTGGGGAGTGGGATGTAAGCCTAGAGCATGAAGGAGGAGATGTGAGGAGAGATGTAGTTTGGTTTGTTGTGGTAGGGCATGCGAGAAGTTTCCGTGTTAAGTGTGGGTGGAGCACACAGATCTGGGGCTAGGGGATAGCAGTGAGACAGGGCCAGGAGGACAGGACTGGGGAGTGGGAGGTAAGCCTAGAGCATGAAGGAGGAGAGGTGAGGAAGAGATGTAGTTTGGTTTGTGGTGGTAGGGCATGCGAGAAGTTTTCGTGTTAAGTGTGGGTGGAGCACACAGATCTGGGGCTAGGGGATAGCAGTGAGTCAGGGCCAGGAGGACAGGACTGGGGAGTGGGAGGTAAGCCTAGAGCATGAAGGAGGAGATGTGAAGAAGAGATGTAGTTTGGTTTGTTGTGGTAGGGCATGCGAGAAGTTTCCGTGTTAAATGTGGGTGGAGCACACAGATCTGGGGCTAGGGGATAGCAGTGAGACAGGGCCAGGAGGACAGGACTGGGGAGTGGGAGGGAAGCCTAGAGCATGAAGGAGGAGATGTGAAGAAGAGATGTAGTTTGTTTGTTGTGGTAGGGCATGCGAGAAGTTTCCGTGTTAAGTGTGGGTGGAGCACACAGATCTGGGGCTAGGGGATAGCAGTGAGACAGGGCCAGGAGGACAGGACTGGGGAGTGGGAGGTAAGCCTAGTGCATGAAGGAGGAGATGTGAGGAAGAGATATAGTTTGGTTTGTTGTGGTAGGGCGTTTGAGAAGTTTCCGTGTTAAGTGTGGGTGGAGCACACAAATGAGGGGCTAGGGGATAGCAGTGAGACAGGTCCAGGAGGACAGGACTGGGGAGTGGGATGTAAGCCTAGAGCATGAAGGAGGAGATGTGAGGAAGAGATGTAGTTTGGTTTGTGGTGGTAGGGCATGCGAGAAGTTTTCGTGTTAAGTGTGGGTGGAGCACACAGACCTGGGGCTAGGGGATAGCAGTGAGTCAGGGCCAGGAGGACAGGACTGGGGAGTGGGATGTAAGCCTAGAGCATGAAGGAGGAGATGTGAGGAAGAGATGTAGTTTGGTTTGTGGTGGTAGGGCGTGCGAGAAGTTCTCTTGTTAGGTGTGGGTGGAGCACACAGATCTGGGGCTAGGGGATAGCAGTGAGACAGGGCCAGGAGGACAGGACTGGGGAGTGGGAGGTAAGCCTAGTGCATGAAGGAGGAGATGTGAGGAAGAGATATAGTTTGGTTTGTTGTGGTAGGGCGTTCGAGAAGTTTCCGTGTTAGGTGTGGGTGGAGCACACAGATCTGGGACTAGGGGATAGCAGTGAGACAGGGCCAGGAGGACAGGACTTGGGAGTGGGAGGTAAGCCTAGATTATGAAGGAGGAGATGTGAGGAAGAGATGTAGTTTGGTTTGTGTGGTAGGGCGTGCGAGAAGTTTCCGTGTTAAGTGTGGGTGGAGAACACAGATCTGGGGCTAGGGGATAGCAGTGAGACAGGGCCAGGAGGACAGGACTGGGGAGTGAGAGGTAAGCCTAGTGCATGAAGGAGGAGATGTGAGGAAGAGATATAGTTTGGTTTGTTGTGGTAGGGCGTTTGAGAAGTTTCCGTGTTAAGTGTGGGTGGAGCACACAAATGAGGGGCTAGGGGATAGCAGTGAGACAGGTCCAGGAGGACAGGACTGGGGAGTGGGATGTAAGCCTAGAGCATGAAGGAGGAGATGTGAGGAAGTGATGTAGTTTGGTTTGTTGTGGTAGGGCGTGCGAGAAGTTCTCTGTTAGGTGTGGGTGGAGCACACAGATCTGGGGCTAGGGGATAGCAGTGAGACAGGGCCAAGAGGACAGGACTGGGGAGTGGGAGGTAAGCCTAGTGCATGAAGGAGGAGATGTGAGGAAGAGATATAGTTTGGTTGTTGTGGTAGGGCGTTCGAGAAGTTTCCGTGTTAGGTGTGGGTGGAGCACACAAATCAGGGGCTAGGGGATAGCAGTGAGACAGGGCCAGGAGGACAGGACTGGGGAGTGGGATGTAAGCCTAGAGCATGAAGGAGGAGATTTGAGGAAGAGATGTAGTTTGGTTTGTTGTGGTAGGGCGTGCGAGAAGTTCTCTTGTTAGGTGTGGGTGGAGCACACAGATCTGGGGCTAGGCGATAGCAGTGAGAGAGGGCCAGGAGGACAGGACTGGGGAGTGGGAGGTAAGCCTAGTGCATGAAGGAGGCGATGTGAGGAAGAGATATAGTTTGGTTTGTTGTGGTAGGGCGTTCGAGAAGTTTCCGTGTTAAGTGTGGGTGGAGCACACAGATCAGGGGCTCGGGGATAGCAGTGAGACAGGGCCAGGAGGACAGGACTGGGGAGTGGGAGTTAAGCCTAGTGCATGAAGGAGGAGATGTGAGGAAGAGATGTAGTTTGGTTTGTTGTGGTAGGGCGTTCGAGAAGTTTCCGTGTTAAGTGTGGGTGGAGCACACAGATCAGGGGCTCGGGGATAGCAGTGAGACAGGGCCAGGAGGACAGGACTGGGGAGTGGGATGTAAGCCTAGTGCATGAAGGAGGAGATGTGAGGAAGAGATGTAGTTTGGTTTGTTGTGGTAGGGCGTTCGAGAAGTTTCTGTGTTAAGTGTGGGTGGGACACAGAGCACTTCCAGAATTCAGTTTTTACTGATGTGGCTGGGTCTTCTGAAGAACTTCATATCGCCAGACATCTTGGTAAATTGTCATTTCCTCCACGAGGCCCATCTTCCTGAGATCGGTCCTCACCATTTCATCCTGCATCTTCCTCGGTCTTCCTCTTTAACAGGTACCATCCACTTTCAGTGATCTGCACATCTTTATTCCAGCTGTCCTCATTCATACACCTCACATCTCCAAACCAATGTAGTCTTCTTGCAAGCTACATTTGAGTCCTGTTATGCCCAACTTTTCTCTCAATACATTTGCACTTTGCCGTACATGAACTTATGAAAAGAAGCGGTGTCAGTCAGAAGCAAACATCTGTTTGCTGTTCTCACTGAAAATACTGAAGAAATTTTGGGCCATATATCTCCTTAATATAAGAGTACGAACCCTTGGCATCATTTCTGTCAGCTGCTTCTTGTGCCCCTTTTGCTCTATCATTCTACCATTCCTGTTTAATTTTCTTTGGAGCAGTCTTCACTTTCCCTTTCAGCTTTCTGTAAGCTTTGAGTTGGGGTTCAAGGACTGAGAAAGAAGTGTATTGCCTAAGTTTTTTTTTCTAAAAGTAGATCATGAATTTCTGCTGATCTGAGAACCAGTCACTGGACATATGTGATTTAAATCCCACTGACAAACTTTTGTTTTGAAATCTTCCCATAGATTGTTTGGGCCAAGATTGATACTTTCTATAGCATTACTCTTTTACTCTTTTACTTGTTTCAGTCATTTGACTGCGGCCATGCTGGAGCACCGCCTTTAGTCGAGCAAATCGACCCCGGGACTTATTCTTTGTAAGCCCAGTACTTATTCTATCGGTTTCTTTTGCCAAAACGCTAAGTGACGGGAACGTAAACACACCAGCATCGGTTGTCAAGCAATGCTAGGGGAACAAACACAGACATACAAACACACATACACATATATATACATATATGCGACAGGCTTCTTTCAGTTTCCGTCTACCAAATCCACTCACAAGGCATTGGTCGGCCCGGGGATATAGCAGAAGACACTTGTCCAAGATGCCATGCAGTGGGACTGAACCCGGAACCATGTGGTTGGTTAGCAAGCTACTTACCACACAGCCACTCCTGCTCCTATATGGAATCTTTGCAAGTTGCTTGGTAATTTGAAGTTTGCAACATTTAACTTTTTGGGTACCTTAGGGCCAGACTGTCGACTTTTAGACATTATGAAAAATTCCTTTTTCCACACACTAGACGATGGTCAGTCCAGCTCTCTGTTCCTCTCATGGCCCAAATCCAGGTTGTGCTGGATTACATGTTACCAGTGGCACTCAAGAGCAACCTGACATATATATATATATATATATACATATACACACACACACACACACACACACACACACTCAGACACATATATATATAAAATAAAACAGGAAACTGGAAATTTTTTGTCTCCATTTCAAACAATCCAACCCAAACCAGCATGGAAAACAGACATTAAACAACGATGATGATGATGATGATGGGTAAAAGTTTTATTGTTTTATTTCTGTAAATCTTCACAAGTATTATTTTTGAAAATTTAAGTCCAAAAAAGAAAATTTTATATAAATATCATTTAGGAAAATATTTACCTCTCTTTTCCATGATTTCAACATGTATTTTTGCTCTGCAAATGAAAATAAAATAATTAGGAAAAACATTGTTAAGGTATTAAATACATCATTTGTTGTCAAAGTAAATTCTCTCTTTCTCTCTCTCTCCCATATAATTACAGTTAAGAGAGAGATCAGAACAACTGGGCAGGACTCAGACAGGAATCCATCTCCCCCCTTTACCATTCAGATTCCTCAGTCAAATGCAATGCTTGTCTATTCACATTGTTTTGAATCGATGCCATTATCTCATAGCTTAAACATTTTGATAACGTGATTATCTTTTTAGCATGACATTGTAGGGCAGGTGTTCCAGAGGCTGGATCTTTCCAGTTTAAATATAAAACAAGTTATATGATTGGGCCAGATTTGGCCAGTCTAAACGCTAAAAGGTTAATTGACCACATTGTGCAAGGTAATAAGGTTTACGTGTGTGTTTTTGAGAATGTACAAAATGTATTTACATATTTAACAAAGTCCTACTACAGTGCAACACTCCCAAAAAGCACACAAGAATAAACTCATACAGGAAATGCACAATAAAATGAACAAAGCCCAACAACATGTACAAAAGAAGCCCAGTAACCATCAGAAGAACACAACTACGCTACACACACAACACACAATACAAACACTAATACAAGAAAAGACTTAGTTCAAACCTCATAACAAGCACGCGGAATTCTGTTCTTGATTCGACGGTCATTCGGAATGCTCACAGCAGCCATATTCCTACCGCTCTATGTCACGCTGGTGAGACCCATATTGGAGTACGGGATTCAAGCCTCTTCTCCTTATCTCCTCAAAGACATACAGCATCTCGAAAGAGTCCAGAAGCTGGCTACCCGCATGGTTCTTGGTCTCAAGAATTTGTCTTATGAAGAAAGGCTGAAGACGCTCGACCTTTATTCTCTAGAAAAACGACGACGCCGTGGTGATCTCATTCTTGCTCACAACATCATAAGTGGAAAGTGTAACCTCTCGAAAGAGCTGTTCTTCACTCCTGCTCCAGAGCGTCGGCTGCGGGGTCATTCCGAAAAGCTCTATCTGCGACGATTTCATCTCAATCGAAGGAGAGGGGCTTTCTCCGCCCGGGTTGCGGATCCGTGGAATAAGCTGCCAGACGAGATGGTGAAGATGCCGACGACCGCTCAGTTCAAAGTCTCCCTTGACCTCAAGTGGCCTGAACTCTTTACATGAACACCACCCTGTACATAACTCCATGCCCCCCTACATGGCCTTGGTTTTTGCTTTTTGAGCCAAAAAAAATAACTAAAAGAAAGGGCTATAGAAAAGGGATTTCAACGCTTTGGGTAGAGAAGGGTTTGTTTAAAGTGACTGAGCACAGAAGTTAGTTGATCAAGCTAATGTTTATAGAAGAAAGTGGATGACAGAATTGGAGGTGGAAGGGATCACGAGAGAACTGGAAAAGAAAGACCAGGCAGTGGGAAAGACAAACAACAACATAAGAGATACAGCTCAAACCAAAGAAGAACCTAAAGAAAAAAATAACAATAGTGCTACCAATAAGGAAGGGACAACTGGCACCAGTGATTTAAGTGAGGAAGATCAGAAGATTTTAGATGTGTTGCAGGAATTCATGAGTAAAGAAGTAAGAAAAAGATTGCTCTCTTTAAAGGGTACCAACAGAAGAATGTTGCTAGATATGACTAAGAAAGTAGATTCTGTTATCAGTAGGATAGATACTAAAATACAGAAGACACTCATTGATCTCTGCCGGAGGAGTAGTAGTTACTAAAAGATTAGATATTCCACAAGGACAAATTAGAAAAAAGCAAGTGTGAAAAAGGAAATTACAAAATAAGGAGAAGACTTTAAGACAAGATCTGAGTAGAATAGAAACCTGGAAACTGAACAAGATAGGAAACACAAGATTCAAATCTTCTCTTGGGAAAAGATACTTAGTCAAAGAGAAAGAAGGATTTGGGACAATAATAAAAGATTTGAAACAATGTGTAACAACAATAGCAGGCAAGCTCTCCAGATATCAGAAAACAAACAGATCAGTATCAACAGAATAAATGACTTGAGACAGACCAGAAGAGATTTTATAACCAAATAAATAGTGGAGAAGAAAGTACTGAAGATGAGGAACCTAATGCAGAAGAAGCTAGAATGTTCTGGAGTAATATTTGGTGTAAGCCAGACAATCAAAAGGAGATGCAGGGTAGTTAAAGAAAACAAAGGAAGAAGTAGCTAGATCTAAGATTAACTAGCGCATTAATGAGTAATGTGTTAGGAAGAATGCTAAATTGGAAGGGCCCAGGACCAGAAGGCATCCAATTACCTAATGGCCAGATATAAAAATCATTAAAAGAAGGAGAGAGTTATAAGTATCTTGGAGTATTAGGATCTGACTACAGAAATGAAAAGGAAAATTGAGAAGGAGGAGGAAGCTAATGAAGTCAAAACTAAATGGTCGGAATCTAGTGAAGGCTGTAAATACTTGGGCAGTATTTTTACTTAGCAGCTTTTGTGATAAAAAGTGAACTAGCAAAGCTAGACAGAAGAACTAGGGTCTCCCTCTTCCACAGGTACCATCCATTTTTAGTGATCAGCACTTCTTTATGCAGCTGTCCTCATTCATGTACATCACATGTCCAAACCAAAGTAGTCTTCTCTCTTGCATACTACATTTGATATGCCCAACTTTTCTCTCAACACATTTGCACTTTGCCGTACATGTGCACTGTTGTTGCACATCCAACGGTGCATACCACCTTAATTTCTCTCCAGTCTACACGTCTTCTGTATTCAGAGCCCATGTCTCACTACCATGGAGTATAGCCATTCGCACACAAGCACCATATAGTCTACCTTTCACTCTGAGAGAGAGGGTCCTTTTTGTTGCTAACAGAGGTAATAGTTCTCTGAACTTCACCCACCCAATTCTTATTCTAGAAACAATATTTTCAGAGCATCCTCCACCATTGCTAATTTGGTCACCTAGGTAACAGAAACTATCTACAACCTCAAGAGAACCTCCTGGGTTTTTGAGAGAATCTAAGTCCCGTGTGCTCTTAGTGCTTATTGTTCCTGCACATCTGCCACATACAAAGACAATTTTATCTCTTAATCTACCTGTGATTCCACTGCCCACAGTTTACACTGGATACAGTACAAGGAATTTCTTCCAACTCCTTTCCTTCTTATGGAGCGGCACCATTTACCTGAAGGAAAGAGAGTTTTATCTTCCTTCTTACTAACAACCACTTTGGTTTTAATAATAATAATAATAATAATTCTTTCATTTATTTGCCACAAGTGTGAAGGATGAGGGGAATAATACAAAGATAGACATAAAGTGCTGGGGTATACATATAATGGAATTGTAGGGAATACGACCGTATGTTGAGGTTGGTGACATAGGTAAGTCACACGGTCGCATTCCTAGCGAAATAAGATAAGCCATAAATACAATTTTATACAATGCAGTGCCAACAGAATTTAGATGAATTGACGACAAGCCGTTCCACTGTTTGAGGGATAGATATTATTTTATTTACAATGGGTTAATGTTAGAAGGTTGTGAGGGCTAGCAAGCATTGTGTATGTGTGCGTACAACACGTGTTTGTGTCTGTGTGTTCGTGTGTGTGACAGATACAATAAGGGTGAATGCGTGTGGCATAGTAGGTACAGAGCATAGAGTTAATAATAGATTTACTGTTCATGAGGTACACGAAGTGTAAGAGCTCAATATCAAGATGTTGTGTCTCGGAGCTGAGATTAGTTGAATCACTTGTTGTGCTTATCTTTTGATATAGATATTCTTTCAGATATATATACTGCAACTGGTTTTCCGTGGTGAGATTTTCACCTAACAGCATGAGTTGAATCTATAGTTATCTTGTGTACAAGTTAAATCTTCGTAGATAGAGACGATGTTGGCGATGACGTTATGTCTGTCGCTTGGTTTACTATAGCGTCTTCATATCATGTTTTGCTTGGTTATTTTTCTCTTGATATAGATATTGTTGTGAATAGTTCAGTTCACGGTACTTCTTGACCTACTTTGCTGGCTTGGAGACTGAAAGTCTACAATACAAAGTTATAGTCCTTTGTTTTAGAAAGAGTAATGAGCTTTTAGGGGACCTTTGGCCTTTTGCCAGTCAGGGAGAGTTCGTTGTAAACACCCCTTAAAAATAAGCAGTTCAGTTTGTGAGTGGCAGTCGGCATTTGGGATTCAGGGCAAGCAGTTGGTAGTTTGGATTTAGCAGTGGCTGTTCTGCTGGTGACAGTGTACTGAGAGATGACAGGAAGACAGTCATGAGAGAGTGAACAGTTGGGATTGTACAGCGAGTTAGTAATGGTTTGTTCTGCTGTGACAGAGAGAGATATACAGCGGATTAGGCGGCCAATAGAGATGGACTACAATGTGAGGCATTGGCTGATGTAACGGTATGTGTTAATTGTATGTTTTGATATGTGAAGAAAAAGAATCGATGTATTGAAATGTAAAAGAAATGAACATTGTGTTACAGAACTGTTAAAGAAAGAGAGAGACTCTGTTGTAGTCTTTAATGAACATTGAACTGTATATGCCTTTAATGTGATTTGAACTGTAACGTTAATGTGATTTGAAACAGAACTGTTTTCTCCGGACTGTATATTGCATCAATCTGAACTGATATTGTACCCGGATGCTGTTGTTATATTGTATCTGCATGTTTAAATGCTTTGATCTGTTGTATACCTATTTCTTGCATGTGCTATCTTTAAATGTACTTGATGTTGTAATAGTCATATAAACTAGTAGGTTAAATGTAAGCCAATTGCCTTCCGCTGTATTTCTTTGTGTCTCTCTCGGTTGCCTCTGTGTCTTTTCCTGCTGTTGTTGTTGTTGTCTCTCTCCTCTCTGAGTTCCGTGGCGAACATTCGACGATCGATCGGGCCTGGTCAATCATCGTCGCTTGACTTGTTGGGATCCCGGGTTCGAGTTCGGGCGACGGCAGGTGGGATTCCGTAGCAACTTTCGGGGGTCCCGTATTCTTTCAGATATATATACTGCAACTGTTTTTCCGTGGTGAGATTTTCACCTAACAGCATGAGTTGAATCTGTAGTTATCTTGTGTACAAGTTAAATCTTCGTAGATAGAGACGATGTTGGCGATGACGTTATGTCTGTCGCTTGGTTTACTATAGCGTCTTCATATCATGTTTTGCTTGGTTATTTTTCTCTTGATATAGATATTCTTTCAGATATATATACTGCAACTGTTTTTCCGTGGTGAGATTTTCACACTAACAGTATGAGTTGAATCTGTGAAGTTGGTGTGTACATGTCTGAAGTGGACGATGGTGATGGCGACTTGAAGTTGGTACAATGATGGTGACGACGGCGGCGGAGATAGAAATTGGTTTTCTGTTGCGGGTGTACATTAGCGTCGTCGTGGCTGATCGTCTGTCGCTGTGACTGGAACATGTTGAGTAGCTCTGTGGTCAGAGGTTAGCCCTTATAAGGACTGGAACCAAAGATGCAAGTATACTGAAAACACTCCCTTATATAGAAGTAAGGTGACTCAACAGAGCCTAGGAAATGGGACCTTAACCAAAGGCCGTGATTGGTTGGCTTTGGCCAGTGGCACGAAATAAGTAGGGAGAAAGACCGCGCTTAGATGCCAACCAATCAAAATAGTGGACACAACAAGGTTAAACTAGCCAAAGATGTTTGTAATCTCAAACGAGATCATTCCTAATATTTCTCTCAAACAGTGAAGATAGCAATGAAGAAAACAATATTGCTACAGAATGATAAAAAAAAGGAAAGAAATTAAGTATACATGACATACACTGAAAAAGAAGGGACATCTGCATAGCATACAAGGGTTTAAAAAAAAAGCGGCAGGGAGGATGATACAGGAAGGCCTCTAGGGATAATCAAGGAACCCCACTGTCCGAGATTTCCATGAAACCCCTCTCCAGTTCCTTCTCTCCGACTCACAGGTCTACACTTAGAGACCATCCACTGTTGCCATTTTTGCAACTTTCACCCACCTTTCAATAAACTCACTCGAGGACAGCCCTTCTCTCTTCACTCTCACTTTCCTTTTCAAGTGAAACTTGAGGAAGTCAATGAGAGCTCTGCCAAAGAGGAATGGATCTGTCCTCAGGCCTTTCAGCCTTGTCCACCAAACAACCTCTTTTGCCATAGCCACCAGACAAAGGAAAACTGCCTTGCCTACTTGATTGAAGGAGGACGGTAGTGCAATCATCACTACAGACTCGGCTGACAGATGGATCCGTCCCACACGTTACAGCAGCTGTTCAACATAACTCCACAAGTCAGCAATGCCTGGACACTAAACAAGAGCATGCAAAATGGTTTCGTCACTCTGCATGCACCTCGGACAAGCCCGTCTGACAGCACATCTGAGCCTGCAGAGTTTATCTTGAACTGGTAGTGCCCCCCTCCCCAGTAGCACTGCCAGGCCAAGGACAACTGAAAATTACCCATGATAGTTCCCGACCGGAAAGTCCTCCGTAACAGACTAGTCAGTTCATTCTCATCAGTGCACAGAGTCTCCCTGAGAACATTGTTGCACTTCCCCACCACTAATCCTGAATAAATTTTCAAGGCAGAACATCCACCAATCCCATTGTCTGACATTCTGGGTGCCAGGTGCCCACTCTCAGTCTTTTCTTCACCCTGGGCTGTTGCTCTGTGATGGAGACAAGCCTCACAAACGGAGCCCACACACACTCAGTGTCTAGGAATCCTTGCAGATGGTGTAACCTAAGAGTATGTCTGTGTATTAGGAAGGCATACCTAATCTGCCACCGAGAGGATAGTGACAACAGGCCAACCGCCTGAACAGTGGAATATACCTCTTCCACAAGAATTTAAATAAGAGAGAACTATCAGGCTAATGGTTCTTTAAAAAATAGTACTGACCTTAAATGCAGATTCTGCAACACATTTCCTGAAACAGTCAACCATCTCGTTTCAGGATGTCCTCAGTTGACACAAAATAAATACAAAAACTGCCATGATAGGGTTAGAGTAGTATTTACATTGGATAATATGTAAACACTACAAAATCAGCACTTGCCTGCTTACTGGTATGAACATCATCCAAAACTAGTCATTAAGGATAAAAATATCACTATCCTCTGGGATTTCACAAACAGAATGATCCATGCAAATCAACCGGACATAATTATTAAAGACAGAGAAGAAAATACTTTAGGACTAATAGATGCAAGTGTTCCCACTGATAAAAATATATCATCATCATCATCGTTTAACGTCCGTTTTCCATGCTAGCATGGGTTGGACGGTTCAACTGGGGTCTGGAAAGCCAGAAGGCTGCACCAGGCCCAGTCTGATCTGGCAGTGTTTCCACAGCTGGATGCCCTTCCTAACGCCAACCACTCCGTGAGTGTAGAGGGTGCTTTTTACGTGCCACCGGCATAGGTGCCAGGGGAGTCTGGCATCGGTCAAGAAATTTGACGAATTAAGTAAATATAAGGAGCTGTTAATTGAAATAGAAAGGATGTGGAATCTTAAAACGAGAACTGTTCCTGTTATTGTAGGTGCCCTAGGTATAATAAAAAAAAATGGGATGTCAGAAACATCTAGATAAGATCCCAGAAGAACCATGTCTCAGAGAAATCCATAAGATTGTGTTGGCAAGTACTGCTGACATCCTTAGAAAAACCCAATCAATTTAAATGTCTGTGTTGTATTACATGAGGCTATTTCACTACTGCCCTTGCCTCTTCCCCTCCTCACGTTTTCAGTTATTCTGTAACATCTCATCTCTACTAGAAACAGAGAAACTTTCAAAAAAAACAAAGATCTAGAAAAGAGGTAACTTGAATGTGGCATCTGAAACCAGGAACAATTCCTATCATAATAGGCGCATTAGGTATGATGAAAGAACATTCAGACAAATGCATAAGACAGAGCTGTGCTGGGGAGTGAAGTGAAAGCATGTGATAAAAATAAAACTACAGAATAATAATAATAATAATAATAATAATAATAATAATAATAATAATATAATAATAATAATATTAATGGTTTCAAATTTTGCCGTAAGGGCAGCCATTTTGGTGAGGGGGAAGGATCAATTTCATTGACCTCAGTGATGATAATAATAATAATAATTGTTGACACCCTTTTGTCTCGGGAGACAATGGAGTTGCGCATAAACTAATCCAGTCTGGTTTTTACATTTCATGTCCTCTCCAGTTTCCTCTCCAATTTTGCGCAGGCCTGGGCTAGATGTAAGAAAATCCTGGGTAGCCCAATCGTCAGGATTCCTCTCTCGACCTTGCTGATGTAGTCCAAAGGAATGCAGAGCATTACGTTTGGCACCGGCTTGGTTGCAGGAGCTGCCGGAAGAGTGTCAAGTCAAACACTAAACCACCTATGGGGCTCCACTCCGGATTTCTTTGAAAGTTGTCTCCTTTCCGTAACCCTGGATAGGGGCCCATACTGGGTACTGTCAGCCGGAGCCAGCTGAGCCCGAGACTCGTGTCAGGCAGGATCGTAACTCCCTGAAGTAGTGGAGAAAATCGCTACCCACTACCTATAATAATAATAACAACAATAATCATTTCTACTAAAGGCACAATGCCTCAAATTTCTAGGGAGGGGAAGTAGTCGATTACATTGACCCCCAGTGCGTAACTGGTACTTAATTTATCGACCTCCAAAAGGATGAAAGGCAAAGTTGACCTCACCGGAATTTGAACTAAGAATGTCACAATGGGTGAAATACCGTTACGCATTTCATCCAGCATGCTAACGATTCTGCCAGCTCGCCACTTCATAATAATAGTAATAATAATAAGTCACAGGCAGTGGCTCTCATGGCTTCTGATCTTAACTGATTGGAAGTGTTATCATGTACATTGTTTTGTCTTGGTATGAAAGATGGGCTACAGCAAATATTCTGCTCAATACCAGAGATTTGCTTGTCAGTTGTTTGACCATAACCAGTTGAGCATGTCCCTTGGTGGCTGACGATATGTGCATCTCTGATCACGAGCAGAAGTAGTGGGGGAGCATCATAGCCATGTGTTGAGAGGGATTCTTTGGGGTTTGGCTAACTCACCTTCGGAACATGGGTGTTTCATTCAACATCCTTAAACAACCCTTATTCAGGGACCTTTTGAGCGGGATGGGCTACTCGACCTGAAGAAAACTCTGAGCCTCCACCTGCAAGGTCATGCACTGTTTATCTTGATATGAGATCACCATGTCGCGCACATGTGGTTGTGATGTATGGGCCTGGTGTACCCTTATCAGACGGGTAGTCATGATGGGTATAGTGGGCTTTCTATATTTTACCCCAGTGTCACTTTGATAGCATGCACTGTTCTCTCACTGAAGAAGGAGGAGGAGGAGGAGGAGGAGAAGAAGAAGGAGGAGGAGGAGGAGAAGAAGAAGAAGAAGAGGTGGAAAAGGAAGAAGAAAATAGTGAATAAAAAAACTAATAAATGTGTCAAGTCAAGATCCTTCATGCTTCACCAAAAATGTCAAAATGAAAGCAAGAAAACCCGAAACAGAAAATTAATCGCAGCCAAAACAGCTGACGTTCTTTTCGAAACGCACCTCTCCAACAAAATGATGCCTAATTTTTTTTTTTTGGCGATCTTTCGTTTGTAGTAGCACGTTTCCGTCGATGATTTCCGTAAAAAACTTTTATTTTTTTGCATATAGGCTTGCGGGAACATTTGAAGTAATGAGAGCGAAAGAGACTAAGAGGAAGCGATTTTATGACGAGGGAATTTCTTTCTGAAGTTACCGAAGCACATATACACATACACCGAGTAAAAAATTACACTGAATCGGCCATACATACATACACACAACATACTTACACACACACACATACATTCAGACATACATATACACATACACCGAATAAAAAATTACACTGAATCGGCCATACATACATACACACACACACACATACATAGATACATACACACACACACACATACATAGATACATACACATACATGCATACATACATATACATGCATACACATACATGCATACATACATATACACATACACCGAGTAAAAAATTTCAGTTATCTCTCTCTTTCACACATTACTCTGTCTCTTCACACACACTAACAGAAGCACTTCACTTACACAACATACTGTCTGTCTCCCACACCCCATCAAACACACACACACACACACACATGTACATCAATGCTTCGGTAACTTCAAAAAGAAATTCCCTCGTCATAAAATCGCTTCCTCTTAGTCTCTTTCGCTCTCATTACTTCAAATGTTCCCGCAAGCCTATATGTAAAAAAATAAAAGTTTTTTACGGAAATCATCGACGGAAACGTGCTACTACAAACGAAAGATCGCCTTTTTTTTTTTTAATATGAAAATGGGAAATATATCCAAAATGAATGAAGTATGCAAAAAATTTTTTTAATATTTTAAAATATTTTATACTAAAAACTAAAAGAAACGGAAATATACGCGAATATTAAGAAACATGGGGAGGTAACTTACTTTACCAGTCGTTAATGATACGAGGGGCGAAATAACCACTGAGTTATGTTTTGTCATTTATTTTCTCTGTAAACTGATAACAAAACTTGCATACGACTTAAACATATTTATTTCTGTCGTTTATCAGAACATCATAAAATGGGCGAAAGTAAAGCGAGTTCACACCACCGAACTAACCAGTTTGCGCAGTAAAAAAATCTGGTTAAAAGCAATCAAGAATTTACAAAACGATATTGTCGGTGTGTGGGGACCCTCTTGCCGCCCTTTTTTCCGAACCAAAATAAGGGATTTGCTGCATATTAGGAAGTCGGGGTACCTGATCGCAAGCAAAAAATCGTTTTTTTATTTTGTCTTAGTGAAAATCGTGCGGGTATTAATATAGAAATATACCCTTACATACGCACGAACGTTTATACCAGTGGGTTTCAACCAGGGTTCCGCCAGTATAGTCCAGGGGTTCCGCAAGAAGTTACAAAACTGCTAAAATCAGAAGTAATTTTTAATTCACCTGTGCATGAGACAATTAAATTATTGCACAGGGGTTCCTCGAGCCAGTGGAATGTTTCCTTGGGGTTCCGCTCCAGCAAAAAGTTTGAAAAGCACTGGTTTATACAGACACATAAATGAAATCACGTAAATACATATACACATACATTATATATACACACACAAAAAAACATGTACATACGTACACACACATACATACATACAAAAAATGCATGTACGAGGGGCGTTCAATAAGTAATGCCCCTGACCCACTTCCCATAGCAGTAGAGCAACGAAACTTGGCACAGTCTTTTTCTACATAGGAACCACCCAGAGTTACGCATTTCTCCCATCGTTTGATGTGGCTCTGGAGACCGTTTTTGTAGAAGAACCCAGCTTGGTCCTCCAACCTCAACGTGACTTCAGAAATCAAGGCTGCATCATCTGGGAAACGCTTTCCTTTCAAAAACAACTTCATGATTGGGAAGAGGTGAAAATCAGAGGGTGCAAGGTCAGGAAAGTATGGGGAGGAGTTCATAGCCATACGCCTGTGCTTCTGATCTGGCGACAAGCGAGATGTGGACCGGAGCGTTGTCCTGCAGGAGGAGGATGCCTTTGCTGATCTTGCCCCGCCTCTTGATTTTGATAACTTCTCTTAATTTCCTCAAAAGTGAAGCATAATAGGCTCCTGCAATTGTGGTACCCTTTGCCAGGAAATCTGTCATCACTACTTTGTCCTGGTCCCAGAAGACTGTGAGCATGACCTTTCCAGCGGAGGGCTGCACCCTTGCCTTCTTTGGAGGGGGTGAGTCGCGGTGCTTCCACTGCATTGACTGGGCTTTGGTCTCTGGATCATCGTGATGGACCCAGGTTTCATCCTGTGTAATCAGTCTTATGAAATATTTTGACTCATCTTCTTGGCACATCTTCAAATTCACCCTCGAGCACTCGACGCGTTCTTGCTTCTGGAAAGGCGTGAGCAACCTGGGAATCCAACTGGCAGACACCTTTTGCATATGCAAATGGTCATGAATGATAGTTTCCACAGACCCGGTACTAATCTTGACCTCATGGGCTATTTGGCGAATAGTTATGCGTCGATCTTCCAAAATGGCAGCCTCAACTTGACGGACAGATGCCTCATCAATGGCAGAAGGGGTCGACCAGATCTGGGAGCTGTTTCCACAGAGTTCCGACCATGTTTGAATTCACGATGCCAGCGTTTTACAAGGTCATATGATGGGGCATCATTACCATAAGTTACTTTCATTTCATCAAAAGTCTCCCGTGGTGTGCGTCCTTTCAAATACAAAAACCGGATCACTGCTCGACACTCAACAGGCTCCATTTCACACTTGACTTGGTTCAAACACCTGTAAATCAGAAACCACAATTAATTCAGTGCTGTAATTTGCCACTTCCTCTATAGAGATATAAATGATTGCACATGCAAAATTTCAGCTAGATCAAACAGCTGCAAGTGGGTCAGAGGCATTACTTATTGAACGTCCCTCGTATATATTCTTTTATTTATTTCATTCATTTAACAGCGCTCATGCTGGAGCACTGCCTTTAGTCGAAGAAGTCGATCCCAGGACTTATTCTTTGTAAGCCTAGTACTTATTCTATCGTTTTCCTTTGCTGAACCGCTAAGTAACGGGGATGTAAACACACCATCAACGGTTGTGAAGCGATGGTGGTGGGGAGACAAACACACACACACACACACACATATATATATATATATACATTATTTACATTTGACGGATATTTGTTCCTCATCTTGTTTCTTGTTAACATGCTTCGGCTGATATACCCTCCAACCTTCTTCAGGTGTCTTGGGGAAATTTCAAACCTGACTTCTCATTCCTAAGGTATTTTGTTATGTTGTTGTTATTATTATTAATAAGGTCACTGCCTGAAATCGAACTCGAAATCTTGGGCTTAGTAGCCCGCGCTCTGAACCACTACGCCCGTGGCATGTGGTGTAGTGGTTCAGAGCGCGGGCTATTAACCCCAAGATTCCGGGTTCGATTCCAGGCAGTGACCATAATAATAATAACAATAACTACAATAACAACATCGAAAAATACCTTAGGAATGAGAACACAGGTTCGAAATTTCCCCAAGACACCTGAAGAAGGTTGGAGGGTATATCAGCCGAAACATGTTAACAACAAACAAAATGAGGGACAAATATCCGTCAAATGTAAATAATATACATAATTCCTCAATATATCTCTTATTATAAAAGGCAGATTTTATCTGCCTCCCTTTGTCACTTATAGAAATCTACAATATAGGATTTCTTCAATTACAATTTACCTAGCATTTTTAAGAGTAGAATGCATCGGGTCATGCCAGGTCCAGTTTTTAAAATTTAAACTCCAATTAAGCAAAATTTACAGAAAAGTCACATTCTAGTGTGTATGTCAAATGCTTTACTTAATGTGGTTTACACCACACGCATACGCACACACACAGTGTGCAACGA
>NW_021831994.1:2500-5000 GCF_006345805.1 Octopus sinensis
TTAAGAAAGTCTCACTTATATGTCCATTATGCAGCGTACTGAATCGCTGGTGCGATTTACACTCACCTCACGCAGATACATACAAATACAGACACCTCATTGATCTCTATATATGTATCTATCTATTTACTTTTCAATCAATCATTCTCCAGCATTGAATATGTACCGTACATACATACAGGGCTAGGAAGTCATTTATCAATGCAGTATCTATTAACCAGCTACAAACATCAGCTGGGACAACATATATGGTTTTCTGCACATTCACATTCAGAACGGTACGGCAGCTGCTGCACAAACAGTTGTCCTATGCGGCTCTCATGAAGAGGCCACTTAAATAAACTGTCTCAACGGCGCGAACAAATAGTCACTGACCTCAGACTCGCGTTTTAGTCTATTCCACTGTTGTTCCTGTGCCAACTCTAAACTGGCTTAGCTTTTTTTGAAAGCACTCCGTCGGTTACGACGACGAGGGTTCCGGTTGATCCGATCAACGGAACAGCCTGCTCGTGAAATTAACGTGTAAGTGGCTGAGGACTCCACAGACACGTGTACCCTTAACGCAGTTCTCGGGGATATTTAGTTTAGGAATCGAAACCGCGATCCTACGACCGCGAGTCCGCTGCCCTAACCACGGGGCCATTGCGCCTCCACAAACTGGCTTAGCTAAGGCACTCGGTATCATCATTTCTCCCACCTTAGAGTTTCAGTCACACAGAATTCAATACTTGTACTTGCTAACATTTTTCTGGCACCCGACCATTTGCAGCTGTTTTAGGGAAACGTTCATGGTCGAAGCTCTCGCTAGTCTTTCAGCACCTTCTAAAGACATAGTAAGGACCTTGCGCCCAGAAGAAAATAATTCACTCACACACGCAAACAAATAGATAGATATCGATAATTACGCACTCAAATAGTTAATGAAATAGCTCATACAGTACACGTATTTTCACATTTTCACATACATATATATATTTATATATGTATATATTATATATGTGTGTATATATATTTATATATGTTAATATATATATATATATATATATATTTATTTATTTATTTATATAAATATAAATATTTAAGCATATTTGTATGAATGCGAATGCATGTGTATATATATACATGCAGGAGCGGCTGTGTGGTAAGTAGCTTTCTTACCAACCAAATGGTTCCGGGTTCAGTCCCACTGCGTGGCATCTTGTGCAAGTGTCTTCTACTATAGCCTCGGGCCGACCAAATCCTTGTGAGTGGATTTGGTAGACGGAAACTGAAAGAAGCGTGTCGTATATATATATATGTTTATATGTGTGTGTGTCTGTGTTTGTTCCTCCAACATCGCTTGACAACCGATGCTGGTGTGTTTACATCCCCGTAATCTACCGGTTCGGCAAAATAGACCGATAGACTAATTACTAGGCTTACAAAGAATAAGGCCTGGGGTCGATTTGCTCGACTAAAGGCGGTGCTCCTGCATGGCCGCAGTCAAATGACTGAAACAAGTAAAAGAGTAATATACAGACACACAGACATAATTATACGCATACATACATATATATATATATGTTTTTATGTATGTATGTATGTATGTATATGAGTTTGTGTGTGCATGGGGTGTATTTATGAGTTGGTGGTATTTATGAATTGGTGGCCCAAGAGTAAAATAATCTGTATCAGTACCATGAGATCCCAGCTTCCTACTATTTCTATCTGACGTGATGATATCCCACCACACTCACAGTCTAACACAATCTACTCTCAACTAGCTTCCAGCCACCGGCTGTTATAAAGTATGTCATGTTTATACACAAGCCTCGATGCAGTAGACATCATACGGAATTGTCATTGTCTGGTTATGGCTGAACATATTTTAGTCTAACGGAAGTAGAGGAAATAGATTTGACATGACGATGGAAGGAACAGATTATATTTCTGAAGTGCTGCATCCCATGTAGCCTTGATAGACACGCAGGCTCACGTGGAAGCAAGCTTATACATACAATTAAGACGTTTATAGTTATACGTATATATTTATGCTTACATATACGGTCTTATATTTATATGTATATGAAAATATGTATGCGTGCATATATATGGATATATCTGTGTGTATGTGTGCATGTTTTTATATATATATATAGATATATGTATATGTCTGTATATAGTCATATATATATATATATATATATATATATATATATATATATATATATAATATATATATATATATATATATATGCATGTCTGTATATATATATATTATGTGTGTGTGTGTGGTGTGTGTGTATTTCTATCAAGCCAGCTGTCTGTGTGTATATCTATCTATCTATCTATCAATATATCTATCTATCTATCCTATCTATCTATCTATCTATCTATATATCTATATATATATATATATATATATATATATATATATATATTCATTTATGTGTGCGTACGTGTGTATAAAACGATAAGGTGACACATGCACATAGGCACACACAGACACATCATACATTCA
>NW_021831994.1:10000-12500 GCF_006345805.1 Octopus sinensis
TAAGTGATAAAACAGAGAAATCGGCCCTTATGCGTCGGTGTGGCTCGACGTGGTAAATTTATCTTTTGTTATATCCTGGCTTTGGATAAATAATTTAACGAAGCAGGTGAAGAGAAAGTATTCACACGATACACCACTATTACTGTACACGAGGTTAAATGCTCTCTGCCAACGGTTCAGTGTGAATTTCTTCTCTGAACTGCTGACAGATTTATAGCAATGTGTCAGTCCACATTTTCCCCTTTGCGGCTGGTCGATATCCTTTTTAACGTAGAAATAATGTTGGTTAGATCGAGCAAAGGTACTGTTATCACGGTACCTTTCTATGAAAGAAACATTCACATGTAAAATCTGCTGTTTTACGTGATTACTGGTTATCTTCTTTTGACTTCTTACTGTGTACTAATCACAATGACACAGAAAGTCCGTTAATTGGGCTTAGGGCGTTGAATATAAGTGAATGAAAACGTATGTAGTATTTACACCTAGACATAGTACTACTGATATTCTTTTCTCCTCTACGCACAACGTCTTTTTTGTGGAGGATGCCAGTCGATTAGATCGACACCAGTACGCAACTGGTACTTAATTTACCGACCCCGAAAGGATGAAAGGCAAAGTTGACCTCGGCGGAATTTGAACTCAGAACGTAATGGCAGACAAAATACCTATTTATTTACTACCCACAAGGGGCTAAACACAGAGAGGACAAACAAGGACAGACAAACGGATTAAGTCGATTATATCGACCCCAGTGCGTAACTGGTACTTATTTAATCGACCCCGAAAGGATGGAAGGCAATGTCGACCTTGGCGGAATTTGAACTCAGAACGCAGCGGCAGACGAAATACCGCTAAGCATTCCGCCCGACGTGCTAACGATTCTACTAACTCTCCACCTTTGATGATGGTATAATAAACACGTGATCACATCACATGATCATTCATATGTCAGTAACTGATGAAATGAAGGGAATGGGTTTGCAGACTACAGATACATACATATAGATGACTAACAACATCTCGAGATAGGAGAGCAGATAGTTAAGTAGAAACATAGATACACAGATACATAAATATAGGTGGGTTAGAGCATAAATAAATAGATTGATAAATAAATTGATTGGCACATTGATGAAGAGAAGGATAGATAGACAAGTAGAAACAGATAAAAAGGAACGTAGACCAAAAGACGGACATACAGACATATAGATAGATAGATGGATAGATAGATAGATAGATGGATAGATAGATAGATAGATGGATAGATAGATAGATAGATAGATGGATAGATAGATGGATAGATAGATAGATAGATAGATGGATAGATAGATAGATGGATAGATAGATAGATAGATGGATAGATAGATAGATGGATAGATAGATAGATAGATGGATAGATAGATAGATCGATAGATAGATAGATAGATAGATAAGGAGACAGATAGATAAAGAAAGAGGGGGAGAGAGAGGCGTACAAAGCGAAAGTGATATCTGAAAATATAGTCAAGAGTAAGATGTGTGTGTGTGTGTGTATGTGTGTGTGTGTGTGTGTGGGTGGGTGTGTTTGTATGTGAGTGTGTGACAGATGAAGAAAAAAAGTTTATCGAAAAAGTAAAAAAAGAACCATCCCTTGGTTTCCGTGGCTGACATTTAGAATTGAAATACCGTTAATGGGATTCATTTCCTTAAATAAAATGGACCTAACAATAAGAAAGTAGTAGTAGTAGAGTAGTAGTAGTAGTAGTAGTAGTAGTAGTAGTAACTATAATAATAGTACTAATAATGCTGATAAAATGATGATGGCAAGAAGACAACGAAGTAGAAGAAGAAGAAGAAGAAGAAGAAGAAGAAGAAGAAGAAGAAGAAGAAGAAGAAGAAGAGACAACAATAATTTAATAATGAGGAGGATGGTAATGTTACGCGACGATAATAATGGTAATAATGGTAGCCGTATGAAGCTCCACCTACCATCAAATATGACAAAGCGAAGATATTACGGGACTTTATAATATGCTGTAGACTACAAGATCTATTATAATGTGCCTGACCTCATTCTCTATTAGAAAAAAATACAATGGTCTATTAATTAACGACAAATCTATACCAAATGACTTTAACGTTGAGTGGGAAGCAGCTGGAAGGCTTAAAGTACGCCATCGAACTTCTTTGATGACATTCTTAAAATATATTATGGTAGGAAAAGATTTTAACAAAAATATCTGTGTCGTGGTTAGGATTACAGCTTTCCTTTTCACCCGGGCGGTCAGTGTTCGATTCCCGGCATGGTAACTCAATCTTTATAGAACCAGGGATGGTTGTCCGTGCTTCGCAAATACTTAATTTTGGGTTTATATTAGAAGTCATTGTCTTCTAATATAAAGGAAGAACGATCAAAGCCTTGAAAGTGGACTTGGTGGACGGAAACTGAAAGAAACCTGTCGAATATATATATATATTATATATATATATATATATATATATATATATACATATATAT
>NW_021831994.1:17500-22500 GCF_006345805.1 Octopus sinensis
ATGTATATGTATATATATATGGAGGTTATGAGAGGTATGGTGTCATTGAGACCCAAAGGTGTCAGGTGTCAGATTATTGGTGATTAATGCTATGGATAGACTATAGTTAAGATCCAGGTTCGGTGATTATGCGAATAAGGGGTCCAACTTGGGTCATATGACAGCGTGTGTATATAAAAAAAATATTTTTTCGTAATGAGATAACAAACCAAGGCTGTGTAGATTTTAGAATATGTATATTATATCTTATCTAAATTAACTATTTCTTCTCATACCGTCTCCGGTGAAGGGATATAATAAACATCCTAGAAACAGCTGTAAGACCTTTTTATAAATTTTCTAGACTCTTCACAACCTTAGTTTATCTCATTACAAAAACAAATGTTATATATGTATATATGTATATGTACATATATGTGTATGTACATATATATATATATATATATATATATATATATATATATTATATATATATAGTATATATATAATATATATTCTACAGACAGACACAGGGAAGTTGTTGGTGAACTGCATCAAATCTCGTTCTCAAATATTACATTATTGACACCCTCCTGCATTATGCGCGCCACGTACTCCTGCAGTTATCCAGATTCATGTGACATAGCTACAGTGGAACAATAAATGGTTATACCTTAAGAAGAAAAGGAAAAGTGGTGATTATGTATCTATGGAAGGACATACAACCAGATTGATTTGAGGAACGTCACTAGGTACCTAGATTCGACACCAGAGATATTTACGAGATATATGCATCTAAGCAAATCTGTGTTGTGAAAATAGAGGTGTTACTCCACCGAATTAGACACGCGTTAATCCTTCTCCTATTCAAATAACCTAATAACCAGTTAAGAATTACATGCTGATAACTAAAGTTTATATATGCACTAATAAAGCATGTTACAACATTTTTTTCCATGTACACTCAGCCTTGACTTTCTTCTTCCTCTCAATATGAGACATTTTCTGACAATCTCAAAACTCATGTCCTGATTAAAGGGGCATAGCCTGTTTCTGAAGAATCGTTTCCATTCACCTCAGAACATTTCTTCTCGTACTCACTCGTTTTTTTCTCGTATATTCTCACCGCATAACCATTAATTGTATGCCTGTCAATGTATGTTTGTACTTGTGTCTAAAATATTCACCTTCAACATTTATAGATACTTGCTATTTGAAAAGACAATACTTCTATAAATTTGGTCGCGACCCCGTAGGTAAGAATATATTAGCGAACATGAAAGAAAGCACCATGTGGACATCTGAAATAAATGCTAGCATATTCGCAGCAAGCCTAGCATAGGATGATGACGACGAGGATGATGACGACGATGATGATGACGACGGTGATGACGGCGATGATCTCGTTGAAGATGATGATGCGGAGGAGGAACAACGATGATGACGCCGATGTCTAGTATGATGATCTTGATGATGATGGTTTTGAAGATAAGGGTAATAACGATGACGAAGAGGTTGACAACGACGAAGAATATGATGATGATGATGATGATGATGGTAGGTGTTAGTGGTGGTGATAAAGATGATGATGATGATGATGATGATGATGGTGGTGGTGGTGATAATGAGGATGATGGTGATGAAGATAACACAGTGATGACTATTGCAAGTCGTCTCTGACAAAACAGTCAAAACAAACACTCTAGATGCCAAAATTGAAATTAAAACACTTAAAACTTGTACAGTGATGGACATGGCGATAAATTCTGAATATATCAACGCTTGAAAGGAGACAGAGAAATTCCGGAAGTATAAGAAAACTGGAAATGTAATTTCATTTTGCCTTTGTATACATTCTTTAGAACGAAAAGAGCTGCTTTTGATCATTTATAAGGTTTGCAAAACTGGTTAGAAAGAGTTGAGAAAATTATCCTAAACACTCCTACGCCTCAGCATAGGCGTAGGAGTGGCTGTGTGGTAAGTAGCTTGCTTACGGACTACATGGTTCCGGGTTCAGTCACACTGCGTGACACCTTGGGTAAGTGTCTTCTACTATAGCCTCGGGCCGTCCAAAGCTTTGCGAGTGGATTTGGTAGACGGAAACTGAAAGAAGCTCGTCGTATATATGTATATGTATATATATATATATGCGTGTGTGTGTATATGTTTGTGTGTCTGTGTTTGTCAACCCAGCATCGCTTGACAACCGATGCTGGTGTGTTTACGTCACCGTAACGTAGCGGTTCGGCAAAAGACACCGATAGAATAAGTACTAGGCTTACAAAGAATAAGTGATCGACTAAAGGCGGTGGTCCAGCATGGCCACAGTCAAATGACTGAAACAAGTAAAAAGGTAAAAGAGTAAACTCAAGCCCCCCGCCCCAATTATTGCAACTTAGTGGAGTGGTATAACGTTACACAGAGGCGAAGTATGAGTATAGATATTGTACATATAACAAGTGTTACAGTGAGTAAAAGAAAGAGGGACATGTTCCTTCCCGAATCATAGAGGGCCGGTTTTCCGGTTTCATGGCCTATATATAATCCCCACCTGGATAGGACGCTAGTCCATCGCAGGATTACTCATTTTCGCCAGCTGAGCTGACTGGAGCAAAGTGAAATGAAATGCTTTGCTCAGGAACACAACGCGTCGCCTGGCCCAGGAATCGAAATCACAATCTTCAGTTCACGAATCCAACATCCTAAATACTAGGCCACGCTTTTCCACTTACTGTGAGTATGGTACAAAATGAATATTACAATGAGCCCAAGCAAAATATTGGTTTCAAATTTCGGCACAACGCAAACAAGTTCAGAGGAAGGGTTAAGTCAATTGGATCGACCCCAGTACGAAACTGGTACTTAATTTATCGAACACGAAGGCATGAACAGCAAAGTCGACCTCGACGGAATTTGAACTCAGCCCGTAAAGACGGGCGAAATACCGCTAATCATTTTCCCCGATGTAATAACGACACTGCCAACTCGTCGCTGTATCTCAATCTAAAATATTTGGCGTAAATATAAGTACACTTGTACACACACTTCAAAAGCACTGGCCTACTAAATTCATCACATTATCTATATAATAAAAATTCGCTAACATATATCACAGAGGTCAGAATATATAGGATATATTATAAATTCATTTTAATTCCTCTGGGAATGGAAATTAAAATTTATTTAAAAGCGGTATTTATTAAACGCGGTGTTTACAGGACGCAAAAAAAAGGTGACTGAGATGAAATTTAATACAACAGATGATATCGCTCTGCACGGGGATTTCATCATTCCGCACCGGTATAAAATGCATACAGATGACAACGTACACATACAAAGATATATGCATATGTGTATGTGTATACCTTTCTGGACAGAGAGAGAGCAGGAGGAATACCTGCACAAAAACACACGCACACACACATATATATATATATATACATACACACACACACACACACACACACATATATATATACATACACACACACACACACACAACACACACACACATATATATATATATATATATGTTTGTATATATGTATATATATATAAAATGGATAGACAGATAGATAGGCAGACAGATAGATAGACGTACAGAGATATGCAGATGAAGATGTCTACAGATATCTATCTATTTAACAATCTACCTATTTATATCTAGCTAACTATCTGCTTATCTCTCTCTCTCTGTATATGTATTTATGTATGTGTGTGTCCGTATATGCTTGCGTATGTGCACGTGGTATGTTTGCGTATGTATGTCTGTATAAATATACATCTATATGCATAGATAGATAGATAGATAGATAGATAGATAGATAGATAGATAGATAGACAGATAGACAGGCTGATACGGGTATATAAAGTCACGTGTCGTGCGTAAAATCTAAATAAATAGACTTTCATGAAAAAGGCGAGGGTAGGGATGAATGACACACGAAAGTACACACCTCCCCGCTCATCACAAAAAGTAACGGAAACGGAAATATGTAGAAATACTTGTGAAATACTTGAAGAATATTGTCAATTCTCTGAGTAAATTTACTCTGTCAGGAAATCTCTTCAAGTCAAGAATTGTCTCATAACGTTCAGAATCTCATAACGGCCAGTGCTGTTTGATTAAGAGTAGAAACGAGTGGCTCTGTTTAAGAAAAGAACATTATAAGACAAAGGATTTGGCAAACAACACACACATACACACACACTCTCAAACACATATACATGAAAATATAAATCCAGCCACATATTGATATTGTTACATACACACACACACAGCAGCATGCAAAACCAACGTACTCAGACTGATACACATTCACATAATTACATACATTAACGGTGAGAGAGCCGGGAAGGAAGGGCAGCAATGACATAGAAAGAGAGAAAAGGGCAGAGAAAGAATGAGGAAACAGAAAGAGCGTGAGAGAGAAAGACGACTGTGTTTCAAAGAGACTTATAGATAGACAGTTTCGTTATCAATTGCCCAGCATTCTCCGAAAACACTAGTCTCCAGATTGGATTTTCTGAGTATAATATAACATACCAAACATGCATGGCCGTGTGGTTAAGAAGCTCGCTTAGTTTCAAGTTCAGTCCGACAGCACAGCACTTTGGCCTTCTACTTTGGCGCCGGGCCTATCAATGCCTTGTAAGTGAATTTAGTAGACGGCAACTATGTGGAATTCCGTTATAAACGTGTGTGTGCGTGCGTGTGTGTATGTGTGTATGAGTATACGTGTGTGCGCGTGTGTGTGTAAGTGTGTGTGTGTGTGTATGAGTGTGTGAGTATGAGTGTGTATCCTACCGTTCGAGAACCGATCTTGTTTTGTTTCCATACTTGTTCTTTAGCGGTTCAGGGAAAGATACAGACAAAATTAGAACTAGTTTTTAAAACGTACTGGGGTCTATTTGTTGGGATACATCCTCTAATGTAGTGCCCTAACATAAGCGAATTCCAATGACTGAAGCAAGTAAAAGATTAGAAAGAAAAGGTTACTTCTTACTTTATTTCAGCAACC
>NW_021831994.1:32500-37500 GCF_006345805.1 Octopus sinensis
TCTATAGTAGAAAAGATTATGTGTAACATAGTGTATAATTTATTGCCGTCACCTGATTTGATAATCGAGTACCTTTTGCGAAATTGAAAACATCGAAGCCAAGCGTTTGGGAGTCTTTCCGCAAATATATTTCATGTTTGTATTTACCTTCAGATGTTGAGATTCAATATCAATTCCACGTAAATCTTATTGATCTGCCGGTGCACAGGTCATCATCGATACTGTCCCTATCTCTGTAGTAAATCCCATTTAATTAAATCCGCTCCGTTGAGTGAAATATGAAACTATCTACCTTTTGATTGTTCCTCACTGTAGTGTAATTAATAATGTTATATCCAGTATAACAAAAGCTAACATTTCTACTTCTCCTCCATTCTTTCCTTTCTTACCTCACCAGAACGATAAACGACACCTGGTGGATTTCTTGGAGAAACACTGTATATTTTTGTTTGAAGATTTCATGTCATAATCAAAGATAGTTTCCTGTTGTTTTCCATCGGATTAATTTTTCCTTTTATCCCTTTCCGTGTTGCATTCATTAAACAGAAGTCTCGAAGGCTTAAGTCGATCATACCGATGCCAGTACTTATATTTAATCTCGTGTTTATTCTACCGGTTTCTTTTTGTCGAACTTCAAAGTTACCAGCTGGATAACATACTGACAGCAATTGTCAAGTGATGTGAAAACAAACAGAAGCTGCTTACACACATATATAACTACATACGAAACTATATGACCTATGACTTACTTTCTGGTATTTTTAATACCGGGCACTCTGAGAATATATTTCCTTATGCCTAAAAGGCAGCCGATCCAAGGAAAAAATTCACACACACCTTCTGTATGTGCGTTCGAGTTTGCATATATATATATATATACATATATACACATACATATGTATATGCATATATATTATTATATATATAATATATAATATATATATATATATATAATATATAAAACTATATTCATATATATATACATATACATATATGTGTACACACACACGTGTGAAATACTCAGTAAACATATATATATTATATAATATATATATATTATATATAATATTAAATTAGAGACAAAACACTATTATGCAAATCAAACAAAGAAAGACTTATTTATAATTGTTAAATTTTAATTTATATAAATTATTTTTATGTATTGGCTTAAGTCTTTCTTTGTTTGATTTGCATAATAGTGGTTTTGTCTCTAATTTAATATAATATAATATTTTACTATAAAATTGGATTCAATCTTAAATCTGATTTTTCCCTGTAAATTTGGATTTATTCCCTAATATTTATATATATATATATAGATAGATAGATAGATAGATAGATAGATAGATAGATAGATAGATAGATAGATAGATAGATAGATAGATAGATAGATAGGACAGGTTTGGATGATATTTGGTCGACGCCCGGAATTTCTTTAGAGGCCGCTTGATCAATGTACCACGCAGCAAAGCTGTACTCAAAGCTCTGTGTTTGTAAAAACGAAAATACGTGGTTACCGAATTAGAATTTCTTTGCACTGCCTTTTCTCTGCTCTCTTTCAACTGTGTCACGGAAAAGGATTTTGGACCGTGAAAATTAGTGTGATACATGCCAAAACCAAGTGAGTTTTCAACATTTCTTTTTATCAAGAAGTATTTCTTCCCTACCAGCATATTTAGTGATCTTCTGCTTGACAAAGCAATCAGTCCTAAGTTCCGTGCACGACATGCATAGCAGCCTTCTCACATACTAGCATTTGTACTCTTTATTCTACTTTTCCTCTCAGGTGTGAATGTTCAGCATTTGCTCTTCTACTCAAAGCTTGAATATAGCGGAATTGCCATTGTTTGAACCGCAAAGCAAAACTAAGGGAACTGTATTTTTGTGTTTTTGTATGTTTAGCTTCGTCATGGCGAATAATGCCAAACTAAGTCTCATTTTGTCTTCCGAATTAAGCTAGTTCTGAGATTTATTTCGAGTTGTCTGCATCTTCAAGAATATATTCAGAGCAAAGTGACAACGACTGAAACCCCGTTGAGAACGAAAATTATATCGGAAGTATGATTATTTGTCTGTTTCTTGTAGTTCCAATATTTATGCTAAAACTCAGACAACGTCTAAACCTTTTGAAAATGATGTATTATCTTAATCATAATGGATAACATGTTTACTGCTTTGTCATAAGTGGCCGATAGTTTATCAAAAATGTAGGTGCCTGGCTTTATGGTTCATTTCTCTGGGAAAACCAAGTAACGTCTTTGGGAAGACAATGTAATAATTTTTCCCAAAATTATGAATATTTGAAATACTCAGTAAGCACGGGGACATTTTTGTGTGTGCATATCTTTGGTGTGTGTGTGTGTGTGTGTGTGTATATATATGTGTGTGTGTGCATGCTTTCCTCTGTGTGTTTGTGTGTGCAAATGTGAGAAAAATTGGGGGAACAAAAATGTTCCTGCGTTTTAGTGTTATTCGAAATCAAATTTTCTTTGTGTAAGATAAAAAAAACAGAACGAAAACGGAAAGAAGGAATGAAAGAAAACAGAGAGTGAATAAGTTTGAAGAATGTTCCGTTTTACCATGTAATAACTATGAATCACATCAAATCTTTCATTTTATTGTTGTTTGTTTTCTTCTCCAATGAAGAAATCGCCTACATGGGTTTATTAGGTCCTTATGGTTATAATCAAGTGTTATGTTCCCAGCATAAAGCAATAATCAGGATGAAAAAGAAAGCATCAACTGTCAAACATGATTGAACGGTCTTTCTCTAATGAACACAGGCCATTAAGTTAGGAAACTAATGGGTATTGATAATATAGTATTAA
Organism: Octopus sinensis; assembly: GCF_006345805.1. Classification (NCBI taxonomy): domain Eukaryota; kingdom Metazoa; phylum Mollusca; class Cephalopoda; order Octopoda; family Octopodidae; genus Octopus; species Octopus sinensis. Next base: position 35,329 of record NW_021831994.1, read on the forward strand.
CAAAATTTCTTATATGTTATGTCAAAAACCTCCCCAAGTATCTCATTCTATAGTTTTACTGTAAATTAATATAAACATATATTCGACTATGTAATTACTAAAATATTCTGCAGGACGCATCAGGTCCCAACTTGCTTTTCGTAGAATTTAAGAGACTCTCTATACCCGTTAAACAAAATATACAGGCCTTAGAGATCGAATTAATCAGGTACCAATACAACATGAAAGAATGGCCGTTGTGACATTCGTTTCTGAAGTTTTCTCCCAGTGGCATTAGAGAGCTTAATCTAACACATCCTGAATAATACAGACCATTTACGTAGGAAAGAAACGGGTATTGCTAATATAATATCAGCAGAATTTCTTATGCGTAATATCAAAACCAATCTCACGAAATCTCTCACTGTATACTTTCCATGTAAATTACTGTAAATATATAAATATATATTTTACAACGCAATTGCTATTAGAATATTCTAAAGGTTACATTATGTCCCAAATATTCATGAAAGAAACTTGATTTTCATGGAACTCAAGAGAATTCCTCTTCTCTTTAAACGAATGCTAGTAGCCTTATGCCAAATAAATCAGCTACCGACCATAACACGAAAGATTAGTGGCTATGTCACTCCTTTCTGAAATTTTTCCTGGTGTTATTAACGATGTTAACCTTCCACAGCCAAATAGGGAATTTAATTGGAAACACAAACCGGTCTTTTAAAATAAGTTTTTCCTTGTGAGTTTTATATAATTACAATTGCAGCGTGGAAGGTGTTAATAAGCCAATTAAATACACACAAAAAACCGTTAGATTCACTTCACCATTTAAATTTCATTTGTAAAAATATTTTCATCGCGTTGGGATCGCGACCTCTTCATTGACAAAATTCCGTGCTGCAGTAACGAATTTTCTCAGTGAACAGCTCACGGCCTAAAAACAACGAAAATATTTTAACAAATTAAATTAAAATGTTGAAGTGAATCTAACGTTTTTTGTGTGATTTTAAATGGCTTATAAGCACCTTCCACGCTGCAATTGTTTTTGTTTCAGCACACGATCTCAGATCAGGTCATTTCCTATGTAAGCACATCTCCGTGTTATATAAAATTAATATTTAGTAAAACAAACTATCAATTATGTCATCGTTGCAGCGATATAAGTTAACTTCAAATAAACCGCTTGATTGAGAGAAACACAGTTGTTATTGTTGTTGCTGTTGTTGTTGTAGTAGTGGCGGCTGTCACAGTGATTCGTCCTTGGGTGTCTTTTTTTGTTTTTATCTCATTTATTTCTGTTTTCAATACCATACAGAAAATACCTATTTCTTTACTACCCACAAGGGGCTAAACACAGAGGGGACAAACAAGGACAGACATAGGTATTAAGTCGATTACATCGACCCCAGTTCGTAACTGGTACTTAATTTATCGACCCCGAAAGGATGAAAGGCAAAGTCGACCTCGGCGGAATTTGAACTCAGAACGTAACGGCAGACGAAATACCGCTAAGCATTTCGCCCTGCGCGTTAACGTTTCTGCCAGCTCGACGCCTTCATACAGAAAATACACCATACAGAAAATACCACACAGAAATATTTAGAATTTAAAGTCTACTTGGGGAGAGAGAAAATGAGAGAGAGAGAGAGAGAGAAAGAAAGAGAGAAAGAAAGAAAGAAAGAAAGAAAGAATGAATGAATGAAAGAAAGAGAGAGAGAGAACGAGCGAAAGAGAGATAAAGGGAGTGAGACAGAACGTCAGAACAAAGAGATAATCAGATATATAGAAATTCTTTTATAATATTTTGAGGACAAGGCCAAACTTCATCTTGGAGAGCTACCATGAAAAACAATCCCCTTATGGCAAACGTTCCTTTATTTTTGTATTCCAGTCAAACTATAGCATGGGTAATGATATAGACTAAAAACTTACTTTATTCAAACTGTAGCATTTGATTAGTGAGAGATGTGGCTGTTATTTAGATGATACGCATAACTATACTACTGAATCTTTCTTTTTTTTTTATTCCTTTTGCAACTTCAAATATTCCAGACGGTAAGGCTAAATAAATAGGGAAGGAATGAATCGCTACACTCGAACGGATATCAGATTGTGCGCTTGTATGCTTGTATGCGCGTGCAAATACACACACATACGCGTGTATGTATGTGTGTG
>NW_021831994.1:40000-45000 GCF_006345805.1 Octopus sinensis
TATATACGTAAACAAGGACGGTAAAAAAAACTGATAAGGTTACACAAATACAAATCACAGGACAAAACAACAAGTGTCTTTCGACTAAGGACGAATCAAATTAAAGCCTTACAGCAGGGATACAAGATTTCCCAGGCACATGGAAAATACAGATGTTGCACGGACAGCGGCCGAACCAAGAAAAAAAGGTCAGTCTTGGACCATCACCATCACCAGGGGACAGAAGAGAGAGGTAAAGGACCCCTCTCTCACATTTCATTGCCTTCTCTTCATACTCACTTTCCCTCCTCTTTTCACTTCATTGTGTCTCTGTCATTTTTTTTCTCACCCCTCCTTATTTCTTCTTTCCTTGTGTCTCCACCTGGCAAAATTAGGGAATGGTGTAGATACATTTCAAGCTACATGTGTTTCATATCTAATAGAACCTCAGGAATAGTAATTGTCTAAAACGAGGGGGGGGGGTGATTCGGTGGCTACACGTCGAGCCAAAGATACAGTAATCGAAAGAAGTTTACCTTGTCCTCAGGGGATCCTGTACTAACTCTCAAGATATTCGATCGAAAATATCAGCTACTACCCCTAAGCTATAAGATAACTTTTTCTTTTAGCTTATCGAACTTCGATATGGGAAACATTTACAACCTTCTACGTCAATAAACTAGTATTGTACTAGAAGTTGTTTTTTACATCTTCTACGGACTGACTCGAAGCTTACCGACTACCTACGCGTTGATCGACGGAACTTACCTTTACTTATTATATATACATATATATATATATATATATTATATATATATATATATTTATATATACATATATATATATACACACATATATATATATACACACATATATACCCACCACACACACACACATATATATATATATATGCATATATATATATATATGTATGTATACAAAAACATATATGTAAGTGTATGTATATAGATATACGCATATTTATACATACATTATATCTACCTATAAATGTACATACAGGTCTATATTTATATACATATATGCATTGTTTATCTATCTAAATTTCTGCCTTTACATTTGCACATACATATATAAAATATATAATGTGTGTGTGTGTGTCTCATATGTGTGTGTGTGTGTGTATGAGCATCTATATGTGCATATAGTGGTAAATGCTGATGCGCACATTTTGGAGCCAGCAAAGATTTAGAATACTGAATATCATTAGGAAATGAACCGTGCCTTCATTTATTCAGTTGTCACACGCAGACGACACATCAGTCTATTCGCTTGTGTACGTGAACGCTTTCATGTCTTCTGAATGGTATGTTTAAAACACACGTTAGCAGGAGAAGCGGTGCCTATTGTTAATTATGTCTTAGGTGTGCTAAATAAGTAAATGGGATTTTTTTGTTAATTATGAGTCGATTTTTCATGCCTTCTCAAGTCTTTCATGTAAAAAGATAAACTGTTTTAGCCGAGAAATAATTGGAATTTGCTTCGTAAAAGGGATTTCCTAATCTTTATCTGAATTCTCCGACAACGACGAGTTGTGCAAAACTGTGGAATCATTTTATAGAATATTATTGTGCTCCGAGAGACAAAAATCACACCTTTTGGAGCCTGAAAATTGCCGGTGACGTGAGGATATAATGGACAAATCGAATGTATATGGACAAACATACATACATGCATGTATATGTATATATACATATGTAAACATATATATGTACGTATATATATATATATATAGTATATTATATATATATATATATATATATATATATATATTATATATATATATATATGTGTATATATATGTATATATTGTAAAATACAAAATACACAGTTATATCCTGAGATCGCTAGTAATAACAATACTCCAGATATAAAACAGACTGCAGTTGTAGTGCTCCAAATGAGTGAATTTACGCTTAAAATCATAAATCATTTGGTAAATTAAAAAATTTGGATAATAAAACATATAAAGGACATATTAAAATGACGTATTAAAAATTCCTGAAAAATACAGAAAAAATAAATATACAAAAATTACAAAACTTTTCATCTACTGGCCGTTTCGGAGACGCGCCAATTAATATGAAACATTTCATATATTCGAAACTGACACCCCCCTCATCAGGATGTTTTTTACACACAATAAACAATACATGAAAACAAATGTACGATTACATACCAGCTATGAGCGCGAGACACAGACATTGCATACACCCAACCTACATATAGATACCTAATGCTACCTAATTAGCATACTGTTTTGTATGCGACACTGATTGTTATATATCTATATATATTATATGTTGTTTATTTATTTATACATTATTATATTTTTAAACGTTGGACTTTACATCTGTTCTGTAGATATAAATGAATATATGAATATATGTATGTGTTTGATCTTTCTTTGAGGATTCTAGTAATATTGCTTTAGTTACTGCTCGCATTGCCTCCGCTCAGATAATAAGTGTATGTACTGTATATATATATTATATATATATATTATATATAATATATTAATATATATATATACATATATATATATATATACATATATATATATATTTATATATATACATATTATATACCTATTATATATATATATAATATATATATATATAACATATATGTACATATATAACATATACATATATATGACATATATATATATATATATAATATAATATATATAAAACCTATGAATATATGTATATATATCTATATAAATATGAATATTGTATATATATATATATATATATATATATATATATATATATATATATATAACATATACATATAAGTGTGTATGTATGTATAAGTGTAATATACATATATGTATCTGTAAGTATCATTTAATACTAATCCTTTAAATTCCAAATATATTTGGACACTGAATTGATTTTATATGTTCTTTGATTCAGCTATATCCTCTATAGTCTATATTATATATTCTTTCCTTCGTTTTCTCAAAAGGACGGGTACATATATGCACATATGTGTATAGCATGTATAGATGAATGTATACCATATATATATATATTATGTGCATACATATATAGATATATAAGTGCGTACACACGCATAGTGCTAACAGGCGTATATGCATCAACATAAATGTATATGTATATGAGTGTGTTTGTGTGCCTCTGTATGCTTGTGTGCGTGTGGGCATGGGTAGATTATTGCATGTCATATTATTTCTATTTCCCACAACCTCCATGTTTGCATAAAACGATGAGGCTTTTAATTACTGCTGAATCGACCCTGGTACATGAATGCTATTTTATTTTATCGGTCCCAAAACAATGATGGGTAAAGTTGATTTCTGAGGGAAACATTAAAGCACAAATGAAGAGACAAAGTGTGATATAATGTCGTTGAAACTATAGATGAATTTGTTTTCTGCCTGATAAGAGGAATTGTAAGATTGGTAAGGTGTAAAGCGATTGTTATCACGGAAATAATACGGCAGAAAATATATTAAAGAAGGTGGTAGGGAAGAAAGATAAGATGTCAGAGAAAGAGAGAAACAAAAAAAAAAAAAGATACTGACAGATTAAGAAAAAGTGAGAGGGAAAGAAACGAGAGAGCAAGAGCAATAATCAGAGAGATAAATGAGAGAGAGAAAGAGAGAGAGAGAGAGAGAGAAGCAATGCAGCGGAAGAACAATGAAAAGAGAAGTAACGAAATGAAAATACAGAGCAACAACTCTATTAATAATGATGATGATAATATCCACAACAAAAACGTTACAAATACTACGACTACTAAAGATAATAATAATAATAATAATAATAATAATAATAATAATAATAATAATAATAATAATAATAACAACAACAAAAATGAATAAGAAGAGAAATAACCGTCATTGAGATGCGAACTTAAATGTAGCATAAATAAAAAAGAAATATGTAGTAGAAATATAACAGATGTCTAAGCTTTGTAAATACATAGAAATATGTATGTATGCATAGTCGCAGGGTTGGTTGTGTGGTAATTAGTTTGCTTACCAACCACATGGTTCCGGGTTCAGTCCCACTGCGTGACACCTTGGGCAAGTGTCTTTTACTATAGCCTCGGGCCGACCAAAGCCTTGTCAGTGGATTGCTAGACGGAGACTGAAAGAAGCCCATCATATATATGTGTGTGTGTATGTTTGTGTGTCTGTGTTTGTCCCACCAACACCGCTTGACAACCGATGCTGGTGTGTTTACGTCCTCGTAACTTAGCAGTTCGGCAAATGAGTAGGATAGAATAAGTACTAGGCTTACAAAGAATAAGTCCTGGTTCGATCTGCTCGACTTAAGGCGGTGCCCCAGTATGGTCGCAGTCAAATGATTGAAACAACTACAACAGTATATATATATATATATATATATATATATATATATATATGTATGTATATAATATAATGTATATATGTATTTAATATATAATGTATACTAGCAGTATCGCCCGGCGTTGCTCAGGTTTGTAAGGGAAATAACTATAGCATTTTCAGAGAGTTATAGCCAAAAAATAGGAAAAAAATGATGGTAAATTTTTTTTTGAGAGTTAAAAAAAGGATGGAGATGCGTCCCCTAGACAGTTTGTGGTTCGTGTTTCTGATTCTCGACCCTGTCGAATTTATCGATTTTTTTCAGAACTGGGGGACTTTTCAAAATTTTGGCTGCGTTAGTTTTGAATTATGACATTGGGCTATGTGTGTGTCAAGTTTCATCAGCATCGGTTGAAAGCCGTGGTCAGGGTGAGGGTACAAGCAAACAGACACACAGAAACACGCACAGACAAACTGCCGTTTATATATAGAGAGATATGTATTTAATAATATATTATTCTTAATATTAGGAAATCAATATCAAAACTCCCCAGTAAGATATACACGTGTGAAAAATAATTGTTGTATTAAAAGTATATAAATAAATAAATAAAAATATGTATAAAAATATACGTAAATATGTATAAGTATAAATATATAATGTATATGACAGTTTAAAAGT
>NW_021831994.1:47500-60000 GCF_006345805.1 Octopus sinensis
GGCGAAATGCTTAGCGGTATTTCGTCTGTCGTTACGTTCTGAGTTCAAATTCCGCCGAGGTCGACTTTGCCTTTCATCCTCTCGGGGTCGATAAATAAAGTACCAGTTTCGCACTGGGTCGATGTAATCGACTTAACTCCTTTATCTGTCCTTGTTTGTCCCCTCTATGTTTAGCCCCTTGTGGGCAGTAAAGAAATATATATATATATATATATATATATATATGTATATATATGTATATATATTTATATTCAATAACGCCGTGATTTAGCTCCATATAATCCAGTCTGGTGGACGTCGGAAACAGACGACCATATGCGTTGAATGTCATTTTCTTAAATTTGCGCATCCACTCCAATGTATATGTGTGCACCTGCATGTGTTCGTGTGTGTGTGTGTGTGTGTCTCTGTGTGTGTGTGTGTGCGTGTGTGTGTGTGTGTGTGTAGAACAGTAACGACGGAGAGCTCAGAGTATTGGCATTCTATGACATCACTAGACTGATGGTGTAACTGGGCGAATCTTCGAAGTCACTGTCAAAAGTATTCTTGATAAAGAATATTAAATTGGTACACTACCAAAAGTATTGAGTTATCATTCAGTGTAATGTAAAATTATTTTTGTATTATCATAGAAATATCTATATGTCTGTGTGTATGTATATATGTATATATATATTTGTGCATATATTCATACATATGTCTGTCTGTGTGAGTGTGCTTTTGTGTTTGGGGTTACATATGTATACATCTGGATTTTGAAGGTCACACAGCTTCTAAATTCAGACTACATCTTATTGTTACTATTATCTCTGTATCCTGATCCATTCAACGAATACTCGGGCCACTTAATTTTATTAGAGTGATTTATCGCTTCATTTCACTCTGTGTTTTCAAGAGTACAGACTTCAACATGCTTGATTTTTAACATTCACTCTGTTTCGATAGTTCTACCGATGTTATAAAAATACTATATATTCTCGTGTCGGTTTAAAAGTTGAATCTGACCTTCTCTTTGGCAGGTGTGTTGTTATGCTGACGTAAGATACTTTTCATGATTGTTTAGTTTACAGCAATTAGCACAATGTACGTATACTTTACAGACATACAATATAGCCTCGATGTCTCTGCCTCAAACAGCGAATGAAACTTGGAAGATAGAATCTTCAATATAGCGGATAAGAATTGCAATCATAGGTATGAAGAGACAATGAAACGGATGGGCTGAATTCGATAATATCTGATTTTGTCTATTTGGATATATTTTTATTGCAGACATGTTTGTATTGTAAAAATCGAGGAGGAAGTATGGGTCTGAGGTAACAGAACTCGCTTTGCAATTGCAAGACTGTGGTTTCTAAACTACTGCTTAGAATTTTAGATCTGTATCTTCTATTCCGCATCCGACCACCAAACACCTTGTGAACTAAGTTATATATATATATATTTATATATATATATATATATATATATATATATCACGTGATCACGTGACCGACTAGACCATCAGATGTTGCTATACATCGCTGGTCACAATGCGCTTCACACTGTTTTAGCCTTCGAATGACGCCACCCCGCTAGCTAAGCGAGCAGGCCAACAGAAGAAAGAGTGAGAGAAAGTTGTGGTGAAAGAGTACGACAGGGATCACCACCACCTCCTTGCCGGAGCCTCGTGGAGCTTTTATGTGTTTTCGCTCAATAAATACTCACAACACCCGGTCTGAGAATCGAAACCCCGATCCTACAGCATATATATAGATATATATATATATGTGTGTGTGTGTGTGTGTGTGTGTGTGTGTGTGTGTGTGTGTCTGTGTATTTGTAAATGTGCGTATGTTTGTGTGCGTGTCAGCTTGGATATCCTTACGTTGAAACCGTTTGAAAAACAATGGTGTCTATATTTCTTTTCAGTTACTTAGCAGTGCGGCTAAGACACTTCGTAAAAATTAGTACGTAATTTTCGTCTGTGCTTTCTTTTTTTTCTTTTGATATTATCGGCGAATACCGTTCGAAGCAATACTCCAGCATGACCACGGACAAATGACCGAAACAAGTAAACGACGAAAACAAAGGGTATTGTAGTCATAAACAAGGCAACTAGTATAGGGCTTGAGTAGTGATGGAGCGTGGGCTAGTGTTTAGGATCGTGAGTTCAATCTCTGGGACGCGAAGAATAGTGTGTCCTTGAGAAATTTACTTGCATTAACGTTGCCCCGATGTATGTCAGCTGTAGGTGTGTACCAGCTGGATGCTGGTGCCGCTCTTTTCCTCCCAGCTGCTATATTTTCGATGTGCCAACGGTTTCTATGTTTGATTGAGACTATATAGTCACCTAAAACAATTACTGAAAGCATGGTACACGTTATATCAGGTCAAACTCCTACATGGATAACGGTTGGTTCTGTTCTGTACTTAGATGAATTTAGGCGCGTGGCTACGTAGTTAGAGGAGCTGGTCTCATAACTAGAAAGTTATGGGTTCAATTTATATCTTAGACGAGACACTGAATCATATTTGAAAGAATAAAGAGGGCTTCCATGTCTGCTCACGACTACACATGCGCCTTAAGCAATCTGTGAAAGAATGGGATATGTTACCAGGCTACGCGTCCTCCTTAGTAACAAATTACTGTACTCCAATGTGTACGTTTTTGTTTATGTATAAGTTGTTATAGAAGAAATTATTGATGTGGACCAGAGAGATTTTAGCAAAAGTATTTGTTTGATACTTAAAGGGTTATACGGCTAAATAGTGTTTGCGATTGGTTAAATGCTACATTTTCTTATCTGGTGTAAGTTACGTGACTATTCTTGTTTAATGGTATTGTTGGTGATTGGTTTAGCTTTTCTGTATTGTTGCGTGAAGATTGTCATTAAGAGCTTAACGTCAATCTAATTTGTGTGGCTTTTACTTTGGTCTGAATAGGTGAAGATTTTGTCAAACACACTTAGACATACACACACACACACACATGCGCACATACACGAATGCACACAAAACACACACGTGAAAGCTCGTTTCATAATTATGAGACTTTGAGTTCAATCTCAATGTGAAGCATTGCAGACAGCTGAATTTTTCAATAGCTTTGAGCCGAGCAATTCTTTGCAAGTGAAACTGTACGGAAGCCCATCGCACGAATTGTGCGTGGAATTGAAAATATAAAGCCTCATCATAGGATGTGTGACGCTGACGTTTCACTACGAAATATGTTGATGATTTATTTATCAGTAGAACACTCAGCGACATCCATGTTAATTCAATGAACAGTAAATTCCCTTACCCAGGCAAGTGAATTGGCATTATGAAACCGACGGAGATCCCACCCCCTCCTTTACAATTTCTCTCACTCTCTCTCTCATATATATATATATATATATATAATGAGTGCGTGTGTATATATATATATATTGTGTGTGTATGTGTTTATATATATATATATATATTGTGTGTGTATGTGTTTATATATATATATATATATATATATATATCCACAAACACACCCGCCGCCCAACCATATATATATTGATATGTACTGATAGAGTTTAACTGAGATTACTAGATTCGCAATACGAATACAACCTTTTTGGATATTTGAAATTTTTGACAAAAGACTAACCAGGTTTACGATATCAGACGTATTCTGGAAAATTCGAAACCCGAGTACTAGGCTGTCCATCCTAGGTTGTCCATTTCTCAGGCGTTTTTCTTAGAGGTAAGAGAAAAACTTTTATGTTCGGCGCCCGCACACATCTTTGCTTCTATACCTTCAGTGAAGCGTTAGATAGCGTCAGACGGTTATCGACTGCTATTTTCAGCAACCATAGGTGCCTTGTTGTGTTACTATTTCCTATTAATATATATATTAGAAATATTAAATTTCTAAATCTCTCAAAGAGAAATGAGCGGTGGTGGAGCGATAGAGTGGTTGTATACTGTCAACATAACGTGACAGTCCCGTATGGGCTGATGACGGTTTAAGACCCAGAAACATGCATGTCCTCAGGTGTGAATCTTGGCTGGTGTGGGTGCTTGTCCCCCCCCCTCACAAATATAAGAGCACAGGAAATGTGTCAAAGCCGACAGGAAGCGTCGATGCTTCCTAGGGCTAAACAGCGGTGGTGTAATTCCCATACGGGACTGTCACGTTATGTTGACAGTATACAACCACTCACTCTCTCTCTCTCTCTCTCTCTCTATATATATATATATATATATATATATGTATGTGTGTATGTATGTATATATATAAAAGATGCATACACTTGTGTGTTTGTTATAAGAGGTCATTTAGTGCATTAAAGATTGGTATTTGTAAACAAGTCATTATTACAATAGTTGAACTAATTGATCTAATTGACCTCTCGAATGATCTTAGTAATTACAGATACGCGTGTATGTGTGTGTGTCAGTGTCTGTGAATAAATGTCTGGGTGTGAATCTATTTTGCAACTGATGAATCCGCCAACCGCTTTGTAAATATTTCCAGCAATCATCTATCAATATTATAGAAGCGGACTTAAATTATAAACCTCTGCATATGCATACCCCCATTTGTCTTAACGTAAGTCCTTAGTAGAGTGAACCATACAAGTGTGTGACAAAGCTGTACTTATGTATTACCTGTAATACACAAGTAGAATCCATCCAATGTGCTTCTGTACAATTTCTCTCAGCATAATTTCCCATATAAGGTATGGGTCCAACTGATGCTGTATAAAATTACATTTACCTAAGATGCAAGGCAGAGAAATCGAACCCGAGACATCGTGGTTGTAATGCACATTTTTTTAACCATTCGGTCATACTGCAACTATCTCTGCAGTACCTGTTTCCAATGTCTGATGCAGAGAGGGGGTAATTGCTCCGAAATGCATGCATCCAACAGTCTGGATAGGAAGCGTTTTGAAATGGCTTGGCGTATTTACACCTATTTCTCTGCAGTGAGAAATGTTCTCCATGACAAAATACAGTAAATGGCTGTCTCACGGTTTCGAATATGCCCCTAAGCATATATGAACTGGTATCGAGTTTGTATTTATACACATCACCGATCAGCGCCGCTACTAATCCGTATATCATATACATATATGCATAATATATATAAACATATATATATAATATATATATATATATTATGTTTATATATATATATACATATATATATATATATATATATATATATATATCTATATATATATATATATAATTATATATCAGCAGCATAATTGAGTTTCAGATGAATTAGGTACTTAAGTTGAGGCACCAAAAATTAGTACGCTATTATCCGTAAATTTCATAATAAGGTGAATAAAATCAAAATGCGCAAAAGCATATCCAGAGGTGATGCAGTACGACCGTTTCAGGAGGCTCCATTTAATTGAACTATGCAATTATTACATCACTTTAAATGCAGAGCTATCCTCAGCTGCATAAATACATGAATAGAATTAATTTTAAAAGTCGGACACATTTGTATAATTTTACTTAAATCCTCTAAGAGGGTAAGAAGACAGACAAAATCCATGCTGTTTCAGCTTAGAAGCTACTAAGACATGAAGAAAAAAAGTGGAATTTCTTAGGGTTCTAGCTGCTCACTGATTTGGAGGGGGGCGGTTTTGATTTATAGACTTGTTTATCAAATCTTTGTATTTCACATTCTAAGACAATAGAGCAGTGTCTGTTAGGAAAGGGCATGAAGGAGATGACAGAATCAAAGTGGGTATAGTCATAAAACGTGTCAAGAATATTTTGAACTAGTATAAAGTAACTGGCTACAATGAGATTTGTTAAAGGAAGATCTTAAATCAAGATGCTAATTACCAGTAATTAACATCTTGTTAACTGGTAATTAACATATTGTTTTCTTTCAGTCATTTGACTGCGGCCATGCTGCAGTACCACTCTACTCGAACAAATCGACGCCAGGACTTATTCTTTGTAAGACCAGTACTTATTCTATCTTTTTCTTTTGCCGAACCGCTAAGTTACCGGGATGTAAACACGCCAACATCGGTTGTCAAGCGATGGTGGGAGACAACAGACACACGCACACACACATATGAATATGTGCCATGCAGAGGAACTGAAGCCAGAATCATGTGGTTGGTAAGCGAGCTATTTACAATACACCCACTCCTGCGCCTATATAAGTATGTGTGTATGTAAGTATATGTATGTATATTACTCTTTTACTCTTTTACTCTTTTACTTGTTTCAGTCATTTGACTGCGGCCATGCTGGAGCACCGCCTTTAATCGAGCAATTCGATCCCGGGACTTATTCTTTTGTAAGCCCAGTACTTACTCTATCGGTCTCTTTTGCCGAACTGCTAAGTAACGGGGACATAACACACCAGCATCGGTTGTCAGCAATGCTAGGGGGACAAACACACACACATACACTCATATATATATACATATATACGACGGGCTTCTTTCAGTTTCCGTGTACCAAATCCACTCACAAGGCTTTGGTCGGCCCGAGGCTATAGTAGAAGACACTTGCCCAAGGTGTCACGCAGTGGGACTGAACCCGGAACCATGTGGTTGGTAAACAAGCTACTTACCACACAGCCACTCCTATATATATATATATATATATATATATATACATATAATATATTCTGTTGTGTCTGGGAACTCATATAAACAATCTTGCAAACCAAATCCAAAAACGAAATATATAATATATATTATATATTATATCTCTATATATATACATACATATACTTACATTCACACATACTTATATAGGCGTAGGAGTGGCGGCATTGTAAATAGCTCGCTTACCAAACACGTGATTCTGGGTTATATATATATACTATATATATATATATATATATCCGTATATAGGTTTGCACGTATTATATACGTACAGACTCCCACACACAGCCAAACACCATATTGTTTTCGAACAAGAAACAGCAACTACAACAGAGAACGGACCAAAAACTAGAAGGAAAGGAAGATATGATGAATATGTGTGTGTGCGCGTGTGTATGTATGTGTGTGTGTATGTGTGTGTGTGTATGTGTGTGTGTGTGTGTGTTCCGTATTTTAGTTTATGTTAATATGGTGTACATTAATGTTATGTTATGTTGTTTAGTCTGTGTCTCTGACTACTTCATTTCAGGTAATAATTTCCATCTTTTCCAAAAAGAAACATGTCTGATCTGACATTTCTTCCTCTTGAACAACAACAAGAATATAAAAACGACAACAACAACAACAACAACAACAAAAACTACTACTACTTCTACTACTATCACTACAACTACAGCAGCAACGACAAGAACATCAGCGACACAAGCAATATTAAGAGACCTGTTACAGACTTAATACTCCATTCTATGTGATTTGTGACGTTGCTTCACAATATGTTCAAACTGTACACAATATATTTCCTCTCTCAATATATTTCCTCTTTAATATATTCTTATGTTGCACGACACGTGCTTAATCGTACAGGTGATCTGTCGGTGAAAAACATCATGCTTTCCTGGATGTTGCGAGTTCAAATACAAACTGACCACTGTGCACTTTTTCGTTATTTCCTCAGCCTGGAATTGGTCACACGTCACATTATCGTCGTTAAACGTGTATGGTTCTGTTTAGAAGGTGGTGGTGATTGAGAAGACCTATGAGCAAACAGACTCCATCTTACCTGTTACTGTCACACCTCTTACTATCACATATTGGTTTCAAATTTTGGCACAAAGCCAGCAATTTCAGGGCAGTGTGTAAGTCCATTATATTCGACATTAGTATTCAGCTGGTATTATTTTATCTACCCCGAAAGGACTAAATGCAAAATCGGCCTCGGCGGAATTTGAACACAGACGGACGAAATGCGGACAAGCATTCTGCTAGGCGTACTTAACACTCTGCCAGTTCGTCGCCTTCTTTAACTATCACGTATTCTATATCCAAAACTGTATTCACTCAAGTCCCTTGAGTGTGAGTACGTGTGTATGTGGGCGTACTTGTGAATGTATGCAGGTATGTACGCATATATTGTGTATGTATATATATGTATATATATATATATATATATATATATATATATATATATATATAATATATATGGAGGCGCAATGGCCTAGTCGGAAGATCGGGGTTTCGATTCCCAGACCGGGCGTTGTGTGTGTTTATTGAGCGAAAACACCTAAAAGATCCACGAACCTCAGGAAGGGGGTGGTGATCCCTGCTGTACTCTTTCGCCACATCTTTCTCTCACTCTTTCTTCTCTCACACTCTTTCTTCTTAGCCAGCGGGGTTGCGTCATTCGAAGGCTAAAACAATGCGAACGAATTGTGACTAGCGATGTGTAGCAACATCTGATAGCCTGGTCGGTCACGTGATCTTTATTTATGAAAGATAACAAATATGTAGAGTGGTTGTATACTGTCAACCTAACGCGACAGTCCTGTAAGGGAACTTCACCACCGCTGTTTAGCCCTAGGAAGCATCGACGCTTCCTGTCGGCTTTGACACATTTCCTGTGTCCTTATATATTTACGAAGAGGAGACAAGTACCCCCAACAGCTAGGCCTGCATCTAGAGATAAGCAGGTTTCGGGGTCTTTACCCATCATCTGTCTAGAGTAGCAGAGGCCTGCAAGCTGAAGATATCTGTCTAGACTTCGTAAATATATATTTATATTTTCAGTGAAATTTATTCACTGATCACGTCTACTAAAAAGAATTGAATGAGTCTTCAGTTCAACGTTTAATTGTTCTAATGTATGACTTCTCTTAAAAGCAAAAGTTAACAGACACTCACTCACATTCACACATACACGCACCGCACACATATTTTTGATAATGAGACCATAAAGGTCAACAGATGTTGGATACACATTCACGTATTTTAGTACACCAAATAAACTGTAAAAAGCTAACAAGGAAATAAAAAATATATAAAAGAATGATAAAACTTGTATATAGTCGTGTATTTAATGAAACATGTGTCTATGTGCGTATCTGTCTATCTATTTTTCTGTCAACGTATCTATCTATTTATTTCTCTTTCTCATTCTCTCTTTCTCTTTATATATATATATATAGTGTAATAGATAAAATATATACATACATACAAACATATATGTACGTACTTACATCTACATGTATATGTACATGCATATATAAATATATATACGTGTGTACAGGATACCACAAATAGACGTAGAACTCAACGAGAAACGAAAACGTAAAAACAGCATGGAACGGACCATTCCTTTAACAACGAAAAAATAGAGTACAATACAACTACACAAGGAAAAATCCCCTTCATCAGTCGTCCCTAGTTCAACTCCAGCGTGTTTCGAAGGTGAGG
The DNA here is from genome assembly GCF_006345805.1 of Octopus sinensis. Classification (NCBI taxonomy): domain Eukaryota; kingdom Metazoa; phylum Mollusca; class Cephalopoda; order Octopoda; family Octopodidae; genus Octopus; species Octopus sinensis. The sequence goes on from NW_021831994.1 coordinate 56,836, forward strand.
ACAGAACACGTCTCTTCGAACTAATCCTTCCTGCGAAAGAATGAAATAAAATTCCTTTGCAGAGGGGTAAAAACAAGGAAAAAAAATGTAACAAAAACAGGACGTATATATATATATAGGTGGGCATTCGCAATTTACAAAGGAAAGGCGACGAAATAATGGATTGCAGATGAATATTAATCACATTTGAAATCCTCGATTGATATGACGCCATTTCGCTTGCCTTGGGGAGCTTCTCTCCCTTGTCAGTCGCTAGATAAGCCCTTGCATGTGGCTAAGAGCTGCTTTGACTCTTATTTCTAGCAATGCTTGTGCTCTGCCTAGCACCTTCACTCATCTATCTATCAATCTCTCTCTCTATCTATCTATCTATTTATCTATCTATCTATCTATCTATCTATCTATCTATCTATCTATCTATCTATCTATATAAAATACATGTATATATATATATATTATATATATATATATATATATATAAAGTTAATCCAAACTGAAAGCACAAAAAAACCACAACGCGAGGGACGTGGAACAAGTATAGTATTATTGGACGCTCAGGAAGAAGGGAAAGAGGAGGGTTTAACGTTTCGAGCGGAGCTCTTCGTCGGAAACATAGGAGAAGAAAAGATCCAGAGAAGGGAAGACAGAGGAAAAAATCGCCAACGTTACACACGCGGTCACATTTTATATATATATACAGTGAGAGAGAGAGAGAGAGAGAGAGATGAGAGAGACAGACAGACAGACATATATATATATATATAGTGAGAGACAGACAGACAGGATTATTATATCTGAGACCGACCGACAGACAGACAGAGAGAGAGTGAGAGAATAAGAGAAAGAGAGAGGAAGAGATTGGTAGATAGATAGATAGATAGATAGATAGATAGATAGATAGATAGATAGATAGATAGATAGATAGATAGATAGATAGATATAGGCAGCGGTGTCTTCACGGGAGTGCACGATCATATCTGATACAGACTACGGTTTGCTTTACCCACTAATTCGTTTTATCGATGAATTAAGCCTAACGTTAGATTTCCTTGTAAGATTAACAGCGTAGACGTTTTTGAACTCTAAACTAACTCCCAGAATCATGGTGAAGGTAATTCCATTATCTTGCAGTGATACATGAATACTAGACGCGTTGCTCCAATATTTTGTTGTGCGTGGTTTGTAAGTAATTTGTAGTCATTCATGATCTACTTACATGCAAGTACGTGTATGCTTTCTGATTATGATTGAACCTGTTTGTACTGAAGTTTCGTTATTCTTGAAGGAGATACATACCTCCATATAGACGTACATGCATTCATACAAACATACATGCCTATATACAGTCATACGGCTCAAAATTGTGCTAAAGAAAAACCAAACAAAATTAGAGATATGGGAGGGAACAACTACGTACACGCACACACATACGCACACACATATATATGTGTGTACAGAATGTAATTTGAAACAGATGAGAATATCATGAATATTACGTTTTTGGATTTGGTTTGCAAGATTCACAAACGCGGACATGCTAGCACATGAATATGCAGAATACATACATACATATTTCTTTACTACCCACAAGGGGCTAAACATAGAGGGGACAAATAAGGACAGACAAACGGATTAAGTCGATTACATCGACCCCAGTGCGTAACTGGTACTTAATTTATCGACCCCGAAAGGATGAAAGGCAAAGTCGACCTCGGCGGAATTTGAACTCAGAACGTAGCGGCGGACGAAATACCGCTTAGCATTTCGCCCGACGTGCTAACGATTCTGCCAGCTCGCCGCCTTTAGAATACATACATACAGATGCACACACATACATACATATGTATACACACACATGTATACATACACACATACATACATGCACATATACATGCATAGTACATGCATGCATAGGTACACACACACACACACACACGCACACACTGACCCACACACATGCAAACAAACAAACAAAAAGGGAACGCTGTGTAAATAACGGACAGAGTGAAAACTATTGAGAAGGTTGCAAGACGCAACGAAAATTTTAGGAAAATATAAATAAGAAATAAGTGGAAATTTTACCGGTGAGTGTGTTGAATTACAAGGTACAAAAAGTAAATGCCTCTCCCCAGACAAAAGAATATCTCATGAAAGTGTTTTTTAATCCAATATTTATTTTGGTTGAACATACTTTCCCCCTTTTTCAAGCTTCATTTAACCAAATTCTATATGGTCTAGCATCGACTCCCTTCTTTTCTCTTTCGATCTTTCTTGATTTAGGTCTGCTGTGGTCTAGACCTCCCTAGGCTAATCGTTACGCTGAACTGCACAGGTATCCCGGCATTGAAAGAATAAATGTAAGGTTACACCAGTTGCCAAGAAATAGGCTGGAAGCAAAAACATGAATGCCAAAAGAAAAAGAAAAAGCAAGTAAAAAAAAAAAACTACAAAGCAAATATAGAATTTATCAAAGTCGACCGAGCTTGCCGTCATTTTGACTACAACGTAATGGCGACTATTAAATTCTACGCTTTATACTTCTTTTTTTCTATATATTTTCATTTCTCTCTTTACACACCAGCCTCCTTTATATTTTAACGTTTGTATATATTTTTTTCTTATCATGGCTGTCCTTTCATTTTCTTCTATTTTCTTCTATTTTAGTTCGCACTTCGGTTCCTATTCCTTCTCGATATTTTTCTCCATTTGTATTGCTATCTCGTTTACTTTACATTAAAATTATTTCTCTTCATGTCCACCATCTTGCTTGTTTGTTTTTTCTTCTTTAACTACTAGTTGCTGTTGTAGTGGTTATTGTTGCGTTGCCGGTGGTGGAGATGGTCTCTTTATTGTTGTAGCTGTTGTTTTTCTCGTTGTGTTTATGCATATTGTTTGTTTTCATCATCTATCTCCAGCATCTTAATATCTTCCATTCCAACTCCCTGTCGCATTCCGCTATCGCTATTTCTCTATCATATATCTTTACCTACATTTGTTTGTAAATTTCTAGCTCTTTCTTTTTTTTTTTAGATATTTCTTAATTGCACATACTGTTAAACCACATACATATATCTATTTATTAAGTCACACAAGAACATAGTACTCAAACACAGGCACGAGATTTTATACAGTGTATATAGACATATTTATCTATGTATATGTATC
>NW_021831994.1:65000-66571 GCF_006345805.1 Octopus sinensis
TCTACCATCGTTTTATCTCCAATTCCAAAACTCCCTGTCGCATTCTCTTATCTATATTTCCTTATCATATAATCATTAAGCTCATTTCTTTCTTCCTTTCTGCCATGTAGGAGCGTGCGTTCACACGCGCGTGTGTGTGAGTCTGTGTGTATATGTGTGCGCGTATGAATGTATGTGTGCCTATTGAAAATACACCACTTATATTTATATATATCTGCATACACAACCCATGCACTTACCCACATAAAAATACAGATATAAGCGTGTTATCATGTATATATATATATATATATATATATATATATATAATGTATGTATATATATTATATACATATAAATTACATACATATATATATCTATATATACACATATATATATATACGTATTATATATATAAATGTATATATATATATATATATATATATATATATATAATATATGTATAGTTGAAATTTACAGAAAAAGAAGGACGAAGACGTGTATCATCAACAAGCAGATGCGTTAGTTAAACGCTCAGGAAAGTAAGAAAGTCTGCTATGTTTCGAGCCTGCGCTCTTCAGCAGAAATGAATACGAGAAAATAAACTGAGAGAGAATTAAAAACTTGTGGATTTAGGGATCAAGCATGGTGGCTGGTTGGAAAAAGTGGTTTTGACAAAAGAGGTGGAAAGAACGGAAGATAATAAAGTATTTGTGATCCCAAAATAAAAGTGCGCGTGCGTTGCTGTGTGTGTGTGCGTAGGGGCTAATGACTTTGGTATTTGGATGTGGGGTTAGCGGTGGAGTATGCGGGAGTGTGGTGTGTAGAGTATGAGTCTGGGATGTGGGTGGAGTGGTATCAATGATGAAATAATGTGGGTAGGAGTGAAGAGAGGAAGTAGGTGTCAGAGGAAGAGAGGAGAGGAGTAGAGTCTGGTGAAGATAGGACGGGAGTTAAAACCATGTGATGCAAAAGAGCGAAGAGAGAAGATTGATCCCTGTTCACAGTGAAGGCAGGACTCCGCGCGGCCCCATGTGCAAAGACGATCCGAACACAGACGTGTTATAGTGAATGACCGGCAGAGCGAAAATGGCACGAGACCGAGGTGTTATTGCCGAGTCTGATGTCTCGGAGGTTCTCCGCGAACCGGTGAGCTAAACGGCGTCCCGTTAGACTGATGTACAGAGAAGGGCAGGAAGAACGGGAAATGCAGTAAATTACGTTGCTAGACGTGTAGGTTAAGGAGTCGGTGATGTGATATGGACGATGATGGTTGACTGTGAGGATGATGCTATTGGAGAGGTAGGGGCAAGTGCGAGAGCGTGAACGAGCCAGGTTGTGTGTTGGGTTTAGGGAAGAAACTGTGAACCAGGAAATTACGCAGGTTATGGGCTCGTTTGAAGGAGGGAAGCGGAGGTTGGGGAAGGTGTGCGAGGTAGAGGGGTCGCACTGGAGTCGCTGGAAGGCTCGGTGAACGGTGCGTTGGCAGGGCAGGTTTGAGGAGTGCTAGGTGAGGGGAAAGGTAGATGAGGCAAATGTGAGGCGGGTGCGTGGGAGAGAGGCAGAGGCTCGGTCCACACAGAACGTTCTCT
>NW_021831995.1:5000-27500 GCF_006345805.1 Octopus sinensis
ATCGACCCCGGGACTTATTCTTTGTAAGCCTAGTACTTATTCTACCGGTCTCTTTTGCCGAACCGCTAAGTGACGGGGACATAAACACACCAGCATCGGGGGGACAAACACAAACACACACACAACCACACACACACACACACACACACACCATACATATATATCATATATCGACGGCTTCTTTCAGTTTCCGTCTACCAAATCCACTCACAAGGCATTGGTCGGCCCGGGGCTATAGCAGAAGACACTTGCCCAAGATGCCACGCAGTGGGACTGAACCCGGAACCATGTGGTTGGTAAACAAGCTACTTACCACACAGCCACTCTAATAGTAGCTTTTTATTTATGAATATTAACAGCAATAGACTAACACCTTATCCAAGAACAGATTGATATCACATCTGTTTCACATGGCAAAACCGAAGCTAAGCATTAATTTATATAAGACTTCAAAGATTATTTAATGATTAAATCAGAGAACGAATCAGGGTATACTTAACGCTTTTCGAAGTCTCTGAAACTGTTGGCTGATAGAGAAAAGAAATTATCCACAGACTTTAGCCTTAAACGAGATTTGAACTCAATTAATTAACAATTAATTGATAAATAAATCCCACTGGGTAAGATATTTGATCCGGAACCTTTCCGTTTCTCTTATTTCATCACCGTCTTGGCACAATACATAATAGCGAGCAAAAGAAATTACCCCATTTACCGGTGTATAAGACCGTACTCTTGCATAAGACGCACCCTCTTTCACACGTGTTTTTTGTGAGTGGCTGTGTGGTAAGTAGCTTGCTTACCAATCACATGGTTTCGGGTTCAGTCCCACTGCGTGACACCTTGGGCAAGTGTCTTCTACTGTAGCCTCGGGCCGACCAAAGCCTTGTGAGTGGATTTGGTAGACGGAAACTGAAAGTAGCCCGTCGTATATATGTATATATATATATAATGGCGGTTGCCCCAGCATGGCCACAGCTCATTAGCTGAAACTATATATATATATATATATATATATTATATATATATGGTATATTATATATAGGTTATATATATATATATATATATCTATATATATATATATATATATATATATATGTGTGTGTGTGGTGTGTGTGTGTGTGTATGTTTGTGTGTCTGTGTTTGTCCCCCCTCTACATCGCTTGACAACCGCTGCTGGTGTGTTTATGTCCTCGAAACTTAGCGGTTCAGCAAAAGAGACTGATAGAATAAGTACTAGGCTTATAAGGAATAAGTCCTGGGGTCGATTTGCTCGACTAAACGCGGTGCTCCAGCATGGTGACTGTCAAAATGACTGAAACAAGCAAAAGAGTAAAAGAGAGTAAAGAGTAAAACAAAATAATAAAAATACATATTTAGTATGTTTCCTTAAAAGATATTTTAAAGCAGACTCGTAAGGGAAAATGTATGATTCTGTACATATAAATTTTTGGAAGCACTCCGTCGGTTACGACGATGAGGGTTCTAGTTGATCCGATCAACGGAACAGCGGCTGCTCTGAAATTACGTGTATGGCTGAGCACCTCCACACCGTGTCCCCTTAACGTAGTTCTCGAGGATATTCAGCGTGACACAGAGAGTGACAAGGCCGGCCCTTTGAAATACAGGTACAACAGAAACAGGAAGTAAGAGTGAGAGAAAGTTGTGATGAAAGAGTACAACAGGGATCACCACTATCCCTGCCGGAGCCTCGTGGAGCTTTAAGTGTTTTCGCTCAATAAACACTCACAACGCCCGGTCTGGGAATCGAAACCGCGATCCTACGACCGCGAGTCCGCTGCCCTAACCACTGGGTCATTGCGCCTCCACACATATAAATACATTGTCATGACTGGAATAAAAATGAAACCTTGAGTTTATCATCAGTAAACTACGTTATACCAGCACCATATATCTTTATCGTCTATCAGTTGACCTGTAAAGGGAGTTGCTATTCAGGGAGAGGTAAATTTAACATGTTTTCCATCTTTCTGGCAGAATTTTCGTTTCGATAATTAAAAGATGTTTCTTAAAGGTAACAGAATCATTAAATCATTTAAAAGATATCAGGTGTAGGTTATGGTATGCTGGGGATGGAAACATAATAAGATGGTCTGACATCTTCACATAACTGCCGACGTGCCGTAAGCAACATTTCGTAAATTTGTGCTAATAAGATTGTGAAATTTTGGCTTCTTATAAATATTTCATTAAATAACAATTATTGTATCTAACAAACTTATGCTTACCCAGCTCTTTGACCTATGACACCTGGTCTCCAATGTGTAATATGGATGCATTTGACACAGGAGAAATTTTTGATACATTTAAAATACAAAAAGAGCATTTTCTACGCCATGAGATACAGTGTCCAGGGACGTCAGCTCATGAAAACAGTTAAGTACTATGCCAAGTTGCCGAGGTAGTAAGGAAAGGATATCAAAGCCAAACACCAAAGAAAAATGCTCCAGTACACAAGTTTCAATGGCTGCTGTGCGTGAGTGTGACTTTGAAATGGTTCATCACCCTCCTTGTTCTCCTGATTTGGCCTCATCTGACTATCATCTGTTTCACAACATAAAAAAAAATCACTTGGCTGGGAACCAGTATCGCAGTGATGATGACGTCAAATTTGCTTGTGTTGATGACTTATTTGACCAACATGGTGGAAGCTTCTTCATCATCAATGGGATTGAAGCACTGCAACACCGATGGAAGAAGTGTGTGGACGACCACTTGTGTTGAAAAGTAAACCTCATTTGGTCACATTCTATATGAGTATCTTGGTCAGCCTATGAGCTTTTCAGCTGACCCTCGTACAATAAGAAGCAATTCCGCTGCATGGAAACAGTGAAGTCATTAAGTCACAATTAAAAGATAATAACTCAAAGCCAGATCTATTTGAGCAAACGTATGACTAGAATCCCCAGAGCTTTGATTATCTTATCCTTTATTCGCAGACATATTGTAACAATGACTATAATTTCAAATATGCTTTTAAGTCAGTAGGCTGGTTACAATTTGATAGAAATTTGACTGCTATTTCTAGCACATCGAGGAATTGCATAAAAGGTATTTCGTTTGCTCGTCTTTAGTAGCTGAAAAAAAGCACAGAGAGAGAAGGAACGACATCACTGCTGTAATATTGCACGAACGAACCCCAAAACCTTATTAATAATGGCAATTCCTGCAGGTGGTATTTCCTGCGAACTTCCCTGTTAGTCGTAAGTCTTTTTGTTCTTGCAGTTTCTTTCCTCGGACTGCTACTCTCCGGAACACACTACCCTCTTCTTGTTTTCCTCTGATTTATGACATTCAGTTCTTTAAACTTCCTGTCAGTCAGCATCTATACATTACAGTGGCCTCCAGCCCTGTTTGGTATAAAAAAGCAAAGAAAAAAGCGGTTACGAGCTTTGGTGTTGGAGAACACTTTTACGGATTCCATGGACAGCGAGGCTCACCAATGGAGAAGTTCTTAAGCAGATCAGGCCAAAAATGTCGCTAGAAGCTAGGATCACCAAGCATAGATTGGCATATTTTGGTCATATTATGCGGAGAAAATCCCCGGAGAAGGACATCATGCTCGGAATGGTCAGTGGCAAGAGAGGAAGAGGCCGACCAAGAACCCGCTGGCTTGACACCATCAAGAGTGATACCGGAATGGACATAGCCAATCTGAAAGAAGCGGCCCAGGATAGAACTGACTAAAGGAGACTGATCCAACGAGTAACCGAGAGTCGACTTCGACTGAGCGGATAGATAGATAGATATTACTATAACATTGCAAGGTAATGAGATAAGGACGTTAATGGGGATATCTCTACACACTAAAAGTACAAGCCACATTTTCCTCAAACTGCACACTATTGTCTTATTACTTTTTAAAGTTATCTTAACTGATGTTCTATAGAAATTGGAGCCAGCACTGAAAGTGTCAACGCTTCGTATACGAATACGTCTATGTTAACAATGCGACCGAAAATAGAAAAATAGGTGATGGGTGTATATACATATTTCAGGAGTTCTTGCCCCTTCTTCAGTGCAACCTCCAACCCATTAAATATCCATGAACACATTGCTTAAATATCTACCAAATTTGGCAAACACAATTGAATAGACCAATTTTACAAATTAAAAACGTTCTTAGCAACTATTATGTATATATTAAGTGCTGGTATTGCATTATGCGACCATAATATATTACCGAGTATATTTGTTGTATGGTGAGACTGTACACCCCTCCCGGTAAAAAGTGGTAGTAGCCAGCCATTATAAATAGACCAGTAGCCAGTTGACAGGAGAAGGTAAGAAGATCGAGAGTACGTGTAGACTGTGTTGATAGTCGTGTTTGTGCTGATATAGTAATTATACTGTGATATTGAGTGGACGTTATAACGAGGATAGTACAGTGCCAGATAGAAAGATTCTATCGATCGCTTTGGAATAGAACAATATCTGTTAGAGCGACAACCGTCGTCAAAAGACAGATACAACAGTGGGCAAAAGACCGCTTTACAACAATATTAAAGGCTCATAAGTTAATATTGTGTCGTAGCCGTGTTAGCAAGGATATTCAGTCACCTTTTAAAGCTACTCCCAAAGATTTTCTATAGAAATTAGAGCCAGCACCGAAAGTTACGATGTTTTGTATACAAATACGTCTACGTAAACAATGCGAGAGAAGAAAGAAATGCTCTTTTTTCAGCACCACATCCAACCCATTACTCATTTACGAACGCTTTACTTAAATAGTCACTAAATTCATCGGTGCAACACAATTGGATATACACAGTCCTGGCAAGTAGGACGTGCATATGAAATGCTGATAGGCATATCGTGTTTCGTTATACAACCATAATATGCTACCGATCAAAATCTGTGTTGTACAACGTAGGAAACCTTCGTGGTTTTTATAGTGCTGTCAATAGTCAGGTGAATTATACCATTACGTAATATCTGATTATAACTGGGTGGTTACTCGACCTTTGGTTGTAGACTCATTTGTTACTTGTTTCTTCCCCTGCCGACCTCTCATCTTCGATATAGCAACGACTGACTCATGCGGACATACACTTTACTGATTTTCTTGACAATATACAAAACGGTCACTCAACAGATTTACACGACAGGTCGTTATAAACTACTACTACTACTACTACTACTACTACTACTACTACTACTACTACTACTACTACTACTACTACTACTACTACTACTGCTGCTGCTGCTGCTACTACCACTACTACTACTGCTGCTGCTGCTGCTGCTGCTGCTACTACTACTACTACTACTACTACTACTACTACTACTACTACTGCTGCTGCTGCTGCTGCTGCTGCTGCTGCTGCTGCTGCTGCTGCTGCTACTACTACTACAACAACAACAGTGTTAGGTTCTCCTCAGAGGTATCATATCTTGTGGTGGCAAATTCACTCTGGCCCTTCCGGCTCATGCATCACTCCTCCTCTCGTCTTTAAACTTACTCAGGCTTTCTTCTAACCATTGTACCCAGTCATTCTCCCCCAGAATATCTCTCTCAGTCATGCTATTTGTGTAACAGCCATGTCATTAGTTATTCGAAGACAGTTGCTCCTATAAATTCTCAAAAATATTGGATTTATGGGGCGGGGAGGGGGGGAAGTTTGAAACAAAAACAGGACAGTGGAGACTACTCCATATGCAGTCTTTGACCACCTCGTGTACCTACACCTTAGAACCATCATGGCATCTAATGAGGCTTTTTAAACCAGACAATGTTTGGAAAAGACACCCACATAGATTGCACATCTGATTTAGACCATCAAGAGCTGCAGATAAGTTCTGCTCTTTGTGGATCGTAAAATGTCTTTTGAGGCTTCCGTTAGTTTTGCAAACTTTCTGCCATACATTACTTCAAAGGTGTGCGCAGACATATAGACAGAATAGTTGGTAGAGGTTCGTTTTCCATGGGTTCGCAAATGAGATTTGAGCCCAGCAAAAGAAAGGCATGGTCTGTCAGAAACTGTGCACACAAAACGGTCACTTAGATTCACCTTCTCAATGTATATACATGCATACATACATACATACATATATAATACACACACACATATATATATATGTCTATATATCTTTACTCTGTTACTTATTTCAATCATTTGACTGCGGCCATGCTGGAACACCGCTTTTAGTCGAGAAAATCGACCCCAGGACTTATTCTTTGTAAGCCTAGTACTTATTCTATCGGTCTCTTGTGCCGAACTGCTAAGTTAAGGGGACGTAAACACACCACCATCTGTTGGTATGTTGGGGGGTGGGACAAACACAGACACACAAACATACACACACATATACATATATACATATATACAACGGGCTTCTTTCAATTTCCGTCTACCAAATCCACTCACAAGGCTTTGGTCAGCACGAGGCATTAGTAGAAGACACTTGCCACGCACTGGGAATGACCCCGGAACCATGTGGTTGATAAGCAAGTTACTTACCACACAGCCACTTCTGTACCTATATATATATATATATATATATATATATATATATATATATATATATATATATATATATATATATATATATGTAAAAAATACAAACTGGGACAAGAACGCAAAACATTTAGAAGACGATACAAAAAACACGGACGGGACATTCGAAGCCTTCAATCTTCAGTCAAGAACCGGATCCTCCTCGCAATTTCAGCTGATTAATCTTGAGATTGCTCCAATCTGGCCAGCCCCAAGGAAAAACTAAGCTAAGCACATTCGATTCCTTGGAAGAAAGCTTCGAATGTATACAAAACAAAGATGGAAAAACGGACGATGTTACACGAATATGAATACAAAAATACGTAAAAACAACAATAATAATAATACGTAAAAACAATAATGATAATAATAATAACAAAAGCAGGACGTCACAAACAGGCGTCTTTCGACAGGACGAGTAAACTTGAGCTGGCCTACATCTAATATAGGAAAACATTTTTCGAAAAAAATTCTATTAATGGCCAGCATATTAAAAAATACCTTTAAAGGTAAATACAGGCATGCAACACACACATACTTGAGTGGCTGCCTTCAGTCCAATATATTCCAGGCAAAATCTATCAATCAATCTAATTTTCTGGCCCATCAGAGGAAAGTTGGTGCACATCAAACTTATAACAAAAGTGAATTTAAAAAAATAAAAATTGTAATTAAAAGGGAATGAACTGCTTATATACTTTTGAAGAGTTATCTTTCTTGGATCATCCAAGGGAGATAAGTCAGTGATTCTTGATTTTGAAATTTCACTTGGGTTCATTAGTAAAAATATACACAAATGAAAATTAATAAATAAAAAATAAGACCACGCCTGAACTTTATAAGCTGTTGATTTTGTTTAACCCCAGGTAATCCGTAAGCGAGTAATTCATTAATTACTCAACGTATGCTTTTCTTTAAAGCGTGACTGTTTGGCAAGAAGATCGCACCCCAGCCACCTACTTCTGGGTTCAGTCCCACTGCATGGTACCTAGGAGATGAGTCTTCTTCTGTAGCATCGGGACAATTGAAATGTGGTGAGTGGTTCTGATGCACGGAAACTGAAAGAAGCCCGTTGTATATATCGGCGCGGGAGTGGCTGTGTTGAAAGAAGCTTGCCCTATGTGTGTGTGTGTGTGTGTGTGTGTGTGTGTGGTGTGTGTGTGTGTTTGTGTGTGTGTTTCTCCCTCGACCGTTGCTTGACCACCAATGCTGGTGTGTTCACGTCCCCGGTAACTAGCGGTTCGGCAAAAGATACCGATAGAATAAGTACTAGGCTTACAAAGAATAAGTCCTGGGGTCTTATAAGTTCGTGTGAAGGCGGTGCTCCAGTATGGCCACAGTCAAATCACTGAAGCAAATGAAAGAGTAAAGGAAAAGAAAGAATACGTACATACTTACGTGTGTCTTGTATGTGTTTGTCCACCATCAGCACTTGACAACCGGTGTTGGGTCATTTACGTTCCCGTAACCAAGCGGTTGGTCTAAAGACACTGATAGAATAGATACCAAGTTTTAAAAAATAAATTCTGGGGTCAATTCGCTCAACTAAACCCTTCAGTATGGCTGCAGTCCAATGAATGAAACATGTAAAAAAAGATTAAAAAAACAAAAAGGCAGAAACATGTAATTCGATCATGATTTGGCTGTTATATCACGCACATCAGCTGATGGCATACTAATGGTACTTAGCCGATCGTAAAGTGGTTGTCATCTTGTGAATATTCGAGCCTGGCAGAATCGTTAGCACGCCGGGCGAAATGCTTAGTGTTATTTTGTCTGCCGCTACGTTCTGAGTTCAAATTCCGCTGAGGTTGACGTTGCCTTTCATCCTTTCGGGGTCGATTAAATAAGTACCAGTTATGCACTGGGGTCGCTATAATCGACTTAATCCGTTTGTCTGTCCGTGTTTGTCCTCTCTGTGTTTAGCCCCTTGTGCGTAGTAAAGAAATAGGTATTTTGGGGTCGACTAAATAAGTACCAGCATAGGCACTGGGGTCGATATAATCGACTTAATGCGTTTATCTGTCTTTGTTTGTCCCCTCTGTGTGTAGCCCCTTGTGGGCAGTAAAAAAATTAGGATCGTTAGCACGCCGGGCGAAATGCTTAGCGGTATTTTGTCTGCCGCTACGTTCTGAGTTCAAATTCCGCCGAGGTCGACTTTGCCTTTTATCCTTTCGGGGTCGATTAAATAAGCGCCAGTCACGCACTGGGGTCGATATAATCGACTTAATGCGTTTGTCTGTCCTTGTTTATCCTCTCTGTGTTTAGCCCCTTGTGGGTAGTAAAGAAATAGGTATTTCGTCTGCCGCTACGTTCTCAGTTCAAATTCTGCCGAGTCGACTTTGCCTTTTATCCTTTCGGGGTCGATAAATTAAGTACCAGTTGGGCACTGGGGTCGATCTAATCGACTTAATGCGTTTATCTGTCTTTGTTTGTCCCCTCTGTGTGTAGCCCCTTGTGGGCAGTAAAGAAATAGGAATTGTTAGCACGCCGGGCGAAATGCTTAGCGGTATTTCGTCTGCCGCTACGTTCTGAGTTCAAATTCCACCGAGGTCGACTTTACCTTACATCCTTCCGGGGTCATTAAATAAATACCAGTTACGCACTGGGGTCGATATAATCGACTTAATCCGTTTGTCTGTCCTTGTTTGTCCCCTCTGTGTTTAGCCCCTTGTGGGTAGTAAAGAAATAGGTATTTCGTCTGCCGCTACGTTCTGAGTTCAAATTCCGCCGAGGTCGACTTTGCCTTTTATCCTTTCGGGGTCGATTAAATAAGCGTCAGTCACTCACTGGGGTCGATATAATCGACTTAATGCGTTTGTCTGTCCTTGTTTATCCTCTCTGTGTTTAGCCCCTTGTGGGTAGTAAAGAAATAGGTATTTCGTCTGCCGCTACGTTCTCAGTTCAAATTCCGCCGAGTCGACTTTGCCTTTTATCCTTTCGGGGTCGACTAAGTAAGTACCAGTTAGGCACTGGGGTCAATGTAATCGACTTAATGCGTTTATCTGTCTTGTTTGTCCCCTCTGTGTGTAGCCCCTTGTGGGCAGTAAAAAAATTAGGATCGTTAGCACGCCGGCGAAATGCTTAGCGGTATTTCGTCTGCCGCTACGTTCTGAGTTCAAATTCCGCCGAGGTCGACTTTACCTTTCATCCTTCCGGGGTCATTAAATAAATACCAGTTACGCACTGGGGTCGATATAATCGACTTAATCCGTTTGTCTGTCCTTGTTTGTCCCCTCTGTGTTTAGCCCCTTGTGGGTAGTAAAGAAATAGGTATTTCGTCTGCCGCTACGTTCTGAGTTCAAATTCCACCGAGGTCGACTTTGTCTTTCATCCATTCGGCGTCGGTTAAATAAGCACCAGTTACGCACTGGGGTCGATGTAATCGACTTAGCCCCTTTGTCTGTCCTTGTTTGTCCCCTCTAGCCCCTTGTGGGCAATAAAGAATTCGAGCCTGTAATAATGGTTCGATTTCTCGTTAAGCTGTTTCTATTCTCGCCATTATAATTCGCAACTGCTGCTTCATATTGTAATCATTATCCACGAGGTTTGCATCAGTTTGTCATACAGAAGCGGTGACCGAAAGATCTATCTTAGACCATGAAACGTATTAATTAAGTATTAATCTGTTGAAATATTTCCGTTTGATTGAACGTGTGGTGTCTTTGTGTCGATGTGTAGACATACGCAATAGAAAGTACTTAGGCATATTTCTGGCGCGCATCCGTTAAAAGGACCTTCATTTTACGACATACAATACATATTTATCTTGTTCTGGGAAGCAATCAATCAATCATGGAAGCAAGCAGCCAGCCAATAATTCAATAGAATTACCTTTCTGTGATAAGTTGACTGTTAGAAACATAGTCACATCCTCTTGATATCAAGTTCAATCGACTTTAAGAATATGGGTGTTATTGTACAATTTCGTTTTACTTATACGAATACGACGGTGTGTTGTATTTGAGCTGACTGACAGCTACAGGACAATGTCAATAACAAAAATGGATTGTTATTTTATCGATCGTGGGGCGATGAAAGATATAATCGGATCTCGTAGGATGAGACTCAGAATTACGGGAAAGTATATCATGATCATTATCATCATCATGCTCATCTGGATCACCACCACCACCACCACCACCACCACCACCACCACACCACCACCACCACCACCACCACCACCGCCACCACCACCACCACCACCACCACCACCACCACCACCACCACCACCACCAACAACAACAACAACAACAGCAGCAGCAGCAGCAGCAACAACAACAATAACGACGACGGCGAGAACAATCGTTCCAGATTGAGGCTCAAGGCCATTACTTTTGAGAGATGGCCACAGCTGGGATGCATTGGCTCATAGGCCTGTTCGTTCATAGCTGAACTGAGAAGCAGCAACAGTAACTCGTAGAGAGTGCCTCCACGAGATCATCTAAACCAGCTAAAAATAGCAGCAAATTCTCTCTCAAACCACATCTTGCCGTCTTAAATAAGCAAAAGCCACAATAAGATAGTTCTAGGTAAATCTGTTCGATCGGGTTTGATTTGGAACTAACCAATAATAACGCTTCGTATCACATTAGAGAAGATATCTATATGAGGTGGTATCAAAAACATCTTTGATTAGTTCTGAGACACGCCAACAGATGGCAGCACATGGTTGCATGCGCAGTGAGAGCTAATAGTGATCTTCATGAGGCGGTGTGCTTAGTAACATCTCTGTGTTTACTTCACAAGTTGTTGAATTTGTGTTTTCGTGATCACGTGTATGCTGTAGTCTGTGATTTTGTTCTAGGTAGGTCTGTTCGATCGGGTTTGATTTGGGACTAACCAATAATAACGCTTCGTATCACTTTAGAGGTGATCCCGTGTATGCTGTAGTCTGCGATCTTTGTCATGGACAGGAACAAAGAGCCAATAGGAAATTCTGCGTTAAACGTGGTAAAGCCTGATACAGAGACATTGAACATACTTTGGCAATGGGTGGTACGCAATGTTCCGAGTGGCACGGATGCTTCAAAAGTAGAAGAGTGTCCCTGGAAGACAATGAGCGATCTGGAAGATCTGCCACGCGTGTCATCCCCGGAAACGTGTGCATCGCGAATTCGTCCCCCAGGACCATGCAGTCAATCGAGTGTTCTATTGTGACAGTTTGAAGCGTTCGAGGGGGAGACATTCGGTGAAGGCAACCGGATCTTTGGAGCACGACGAATTGGATTCTTCACCTAGCTCTCCTCACTCGACATCCACCCGATTCGCCAAAATTAGCACCGGCGGACTTCCATCTCTTTTCCCAAGATGAAAATACAGCTCAAAGGTCGCCGTTTTAACACTGCTGCCGAAATCCAGAGCGAATCGTAGAAGGTCCTCGACTCGCTAAGGAAAACGATTTCCAGGCCGGGTTCCAAAAGTTGTAGGAACGCTGAGACCAGCGTTTTGCTGCGCAAGGTGACTATTTCAAAGGAGATGATGTTAAAACTTAGACAGGCGTAGGCGTGGCTGTGTGATAAGTAGCTTGCTTATGAACCACATGGTTCCGGGTTCAGTCCCACAGCGTGGCACCTTGGGCAAGTGTCTTCTTCTATAGCCTCGGGCCGACCAAAGCCTTGTGAGTGGATTTGGTAGACGGAAACTGAAAGAAGCCCGTCGTATATATGTATATATATATATATGTGTATGTGTGTGTATATGTTTGTGTGTTGTGTTTGTCCCCTCAACATCGCTTGACAACCGATGATGGTGTGTTTACGTCCCCGTAACTTAGCCGTTCGGCAAAAGAGAACCGATAGAATAACTACTAGGCTCACAAAGAATAAGTCCTGGGGTCGATTTGCTCGACTAAAGGTGGTGCGTAGTCAAATGACTGAAACAAGTAAAAGAGTAAATAAGTTATTTTTTATTAAACATGACTAGTCCTGGAATCTTTTAAGACCACGTCGGACATTTCATCAAAGCTGCATATTACTATATCAGACAACACAATACAATACATATCTCCTCCTCCCTCCCTCTTCCCTCCCCCTCCCCACCGTCCCTCTCTCACCCACCCACATGCATACAGAAATGCTCACAGAAACGCACACACATACACATACACAGACACATACACATAACATGTCGTCCACAATCACATAGTCTTACAATATAATACATCTGCTTCCTCTTTGTGTGTGTGCGAGAGAGAGAGAGAGAGAGAGAGAGAGAGAGAGAGAGAGAGAGGGGAGAGTGTGTGTCTTTGTGTTTGTCCATCAACACATTGGGGAACCGGTGTCGGCGTGTTTACGTCCACTTAAGGTGGTAGTTCGGCAAAAGTGACCGATAGAATAAGTGTCAGGCTTAAAAGAAAATAAGTACAAGGGTCGCTCTACTAGAAACAGTAACCAAATGCCCCTGAAATTCCAATTTACCACTTTAAAAAACGAAGAACGCCCCGTCGCTTTTAGTCATAGATGCAATGTATCTGAAAAGAGACGGTATGGTGACAACTGGAAGGTCTTTGCGCAAAACAAAAGTTTGCCCTGCAAGGTCTAAAAACAACCACAAAAACAAAAAACAAGGGCAACCAACCATCTATCCATCCAACCAACCAGTCAGCCAGCCAAATTACCAACCGACAAAAATCCTTAGATCAAAAGACCAACTGGCCAGCCGACTAACAAGCCCACAAACCCGCCATATATTTAAGCAATCAACAGACTCTCAAGCCATCCAATTGACCAACAGACCAGCCAACCGTGCAGAGCAGATGCATTGACCAGACAACGAAGACGACTTTCATATCGGACAGGCAACGAATGTATCACCCTCCTCATCCTCATCCTCCACTTCTTCCTTCTCTTCCTCTCCGTCCTCCTCCTCACCATCCTCTTCCTCTTCGTCGTCGTCGCCGTCCTCCTCCTCCTCCTCCTCCCCACCGCCTCCCCGCCTCCCCGTCCTCCGCCTCCCCGCCTCCTCGTCGTCGTCCTCCTCCTCGTCGTCCCCCTCCTCCCCACTCCTCCTCCTTGTCGTCGTCGTCGTCGTCGTCATCATCGTCTTTATCAACGTCATCGTCGTCATCATCACCATCATCATCATCAACATCATCATCATCATCGTCACTCTCGTCGTTATCATCATCATCATCATCATCATAATCATCTTTATCATCTTCATCGCCATCATTATCGTCATCATTATCATGGTCATCGTACTTATAATCATGATCATCATGATCATCATCATGATCATTGTCGTCGTCGTTGTTATCATCACGACGACAACGACGACGACGACGACGACGACGACCACCACCACCACCACCACCACCACCATCGTTATCATCTTCATCAAATACACAGACCGTTTTCTGACATCCAGGACGACGACGATGATGATGATGATGATGATAATCAACTAAGCAGAGAAGAAAATTACGTCTGCTCGCCTGAAGGAAGGGAATTAAACAACGAACGATTAACACAGAAGATATCGCGATGTTCCATTAACCTCACAGAGCAACGAGACAACGTCTTTTAGTTTCCGTCCTCGCCACAACTCTTACTACAAACTTTATAGAAAACACGTTCAACGATGAAAACACAAATAATGACAACTGTTACATGATATAATAGTCTCGTATATGGGTGACCCCCCCATGCCACAGATGTCTATATTCCGGATTTCGAGTTGTAGTTATTGTCTTCGTTTTGTCTCTTGCTGGTGCTGCGGTTGCTGGTGCAGTAGAATGCATTTTGTGTGTGTGTATATATGTAGAGATGTGTGCGTTTATGTATATAAATATGTGTCTGTATTATACATTAAATTTGTCTGTGTATACATATATGTACATATATATATATGATATGTATATATATATATATATATATATATATATATATATATATATAGATATATATATATATTAATAATATATATATATATTAATCCAAACAAGAACAAAAAAACAAAAAAAAAAACACAACAACGCAAAGACGTGGAACAAATAAAGTATTATTGGACGCTCAGGAAAGAAAGGAAGAAGGAGGGTTTAACGTTTCGAGCGGAACTCTTCGTCGGAAACATAGGAGAAGGAAAGATCCTGAGAAGGGAAGACAGAGGAAAAAAATCGCCGGTGGTACTCACGAGGTCACACACACACACACACACACACACACATATATATATATATATATATATATATATTAGTCAATTTAGGGTAGCAAAAAAATTCAATAGAAATTTATCGCTACCAGCGGCCTGGTGGAATAATTCTGAATAATTCTGAGATTGAATCGGCAGTTTATATTTACTGCTGATAAGTTTGGCGCGAATCACGTCAGTCTTGAAAATTTTAAGACAGATATTCCGTAGGCATCGATACAGACGCCTCGTGTATATATTTGTCTCTCCCAGGTTTTTTACTGATGAAGTGTAACCTATGGTAGATTAGCTTAATTTAATTTAATTAAGCTAATTTAATCATTAATGACACAGAACGTTGCACGTCTAAAAGATGAATTAGGGTAAATGTTTTTAAATTTTCACCTAATTTCTGAATTACTACTACTTGGGCGGTGTGAGTTATGGCTGCTCTCTTCTGGTGGACGAGTGACCTGTTAGGTCCTCCTAAATTGTTATATATATATATATATATATATATATATATATATTATATATATATATATATAATGCATATATATATATTGGGTTGTCTGGAAAGTTCGTGCCGATTTTTAAAGGAAAAGAAAAGGTCAATAAATACTTGCCATTACATTTTTAATCAACCAAATATGAACCATTTTGTTGCACAATGCGTCTCCATCTTTCCTTTAACTTGAAAATACTCTCTTCCCAGAATTGAGGTGGGTTCATGGCAAAGAATTCATCAAGTTATATTTTTATGTCATGCAAAGAATTGAAATTTTTACCATTATGACTATTCTGCAGAGACCTGAATGAATGGAAATCCGAAGGAGCAATATCTGGTGAATGTGGGGGGAACGGGTAACACATCCCAGCTGAGCTGCAGCAATTTTTGTCTGCTTCCCAAAGAAACGTGCGGTCTTGCATTATTATGTTGGAAAACAACATCATTCCTGTTGGCCAAATCTGGACATTTCTCTTGAATTGCTGCTTTTAACTCGTCCAGTTGTGTGCAATATTTCTCAGAATTAATTGTCTGGTTAATTGGGAGGAGCTCATAGTACAGAATTCCTTTCCAATCCCACCAGACACAAAGCAAGATTTTTAAGGGTGAACACCCGCTTTTGGGGTGGCTAATGGTGGCTCATGTCGCTTACTCCAGGATCGCTTTCTCTGAACATTTCGGTAGATAATCCATTTCTCATCACTTGTCACAACTTGCTTTAAAAAAGCACGTTTTCATTCCGTTTATAAAGCGAATCACAGATGGAAATGTGATCCAAAAGGTTCTTCTCACTCAACTCATGTGGTACCCAAACATCGTAACGATTTGAGTACCCAAGCTTTATCAGGTGCTCATGAATGACAGATTTTGATAGGTTGAGGCTTTATGCCAATTCTCGGGTTGTGCAATGTAGGTTATTCTCAATTAATGACTTGATTTGGTCATCATCTGTAGTGGATGGTCTGCCTGATCGCTCTTCATCAATAAGGCTACAATCTCCAGCTCGGAACCTTGCAAACAACTTCCGTACAGTTCTTTCGGATAAAGGAACATCACCGTAAACTGCGCATATTTCTTTGGTTGCTTGTGAGGTATTTTTCCCTTTACGGAAAAAGAAAAACATCAGGTGGCGAAAATGAACTTTCTTATCTTCCATTTTAAAGGGCAACAGAATTAACACAGGTTATAGGAACATAAATCTTCTTCCACGAAAAGATAGCTTAAACTGTGCACAAATCCTATTTTATGGACTCAATCATGTTCTAAAATAAGTCGAAATGTAAGCTACTATAAATCGGCACGAACTTTCCGGACACACATACATACACACGCACACACACACACACCACACACACACACCACACACACACACGCACACACACAGAGTTTATTAGTAACTCAACAGTACTACTAATGATGTCAATTTGAAAGAGTTCCACAATTTTTGAACCGATCCACTTTAAAATGTAGTTTATCGCCACTATTCGAACCCTCATTCTCACCTTTCGATGTTGTCGTGTACAGATAGACGAGAGAAAGAGTAAAAAAACTATAAATAGAAATCAAAGGCTGCAGATAGTCAATCTACCAGGCTGAATCAAAAGATTTTCCGTATTTCAAGCTTTAATTAATAGTTCAAATAAATCACATACAGAAAGTGATTATTTATCAAAATATATCCCACCATCCTGTATTGTCTGTTGCCATTTTTCTGCCAGGATCTCATCCATATTGTTGAACGCATCCGTGTAGGTAATGAGCTACTCATGTTCTTCAAGTCTGCGCTTGGTCACATTGGTAGTGTGTGCAGGGGCTTTGTAATGGTGTGCGTTTTCAATTGATCAGTACCGGGTAACAGGCTTTCAAAGCATCATATTCGCTGCAGTTGTTGAGCATAAAAGTTGGCATTCACTACTTAGCCATCTGGGACAAGCTTAAAGTATATCACTCCCTCACAATTCCACCAAACACACAGCATGACTTTCTGTTCAGACTGCCCTTGTTTGACAACAGGTTCTAAAGCCTGGTCAGAAAAAAGCCACTGATTACGATTATGGAAATAGATCCATTTTAAATCCCCAGTTTCAGTTCCATGCCAAAAATGGACATCATGTGGATTTGCCATCAATTAGTTGCAAATGTTTGCTCGTTGTTGAGCCTGGTCATTGGTCAGTTCATGAGGATCTTGTTGACAACATCGATTCACAAGGCTGAGCTTATGGAGGTGTCGATTGATGGTAATTTGTAAAAGATCAAATTTTGCTGACAATGTACAGATGCTTGTGTTTGGTTGTTGCTCGACCATCCCAAGCAAGGCCTCACCTCCCACAACAGAAGGTCTCCATGACTTCGATTTGTCTTCACGAATGCTGTCACCTTCCTTCAAACGTCTAAACCAGTTTTGTGCCCTAATTCCGTTGACAGTTCCTTCCACATCATGAATTTCTTTTGCCATTGCCATTGCATTCACTCTTTTTCTTTTTCCACAGGTAACGTAAGATGGCTCTAATTCCAATTTTTTCACCATTCATTATGAAAGCTGTAAAATAAAAAAAATGAACAATTACTATCTATATAATATATATGAAATTAAAGAATAAACAATTCAGCAATGATTAACCATCAAGTTACATCAAATTGATGGTATAGCATGGAGATATTAAGATGCCAAAAAACATTTGCGAAAATCCGAATAAAACTTTTGACTCAACTTAGTATCAATCCGTATCTGGGGTGAGTAGTTGAAGATAAGTGAGAGAAGAGGTAAAAAAACAAAGACCATACATGCCAATATGTTTTGCTACAGTATCTATGTTAGGCAACAAATATAGACACTACCTCCTCATCAAGCTTTATCTGTTGTGGCAGGCAACAAATAAACAACAAATAAACAACAAATAAAAATGCAACTGCAATCAACAACGACGAATGAAGCGATGATTCATGACGGATATCACACGAATCTTGCAATAAAGACAGTAAACAAAGTAGTAACAAAAATAGTAATTTAGGTGTAGGAGTGGTTGTGTGGTAAGTAGCTTGGTTCCGGGTTCATTCCCACAGTGTGGCACCTTGGGCAAGTGTCTTCTGCTATAGCCTCGGGTCGACCAAAGCCTTTTGAGTGGATTTGGTAGACGGAAACTGAAAGAAGTCCGTCGTATATATGTATATATATATATATATATATTATATATATATATATATATATATATAATATATATATATATATGTATGCATGTGTGTATGTTTGTGTGTCTGTGTTTGTCACCCCAACATCGCTTCACAAACGATGATGCTGTGTTTACGTTTTCGTAACCTAGCGGTTCGGCAAAAGAGACCGATAGAATAAGTACTTGGCTTCCAAAGAATAAGGCCTGAGGTCGATTTGCTCGACTAAAGGTGGTGCTACAGCATAGCCACAGTCAAATGACTGAAACAAGTAAAAGAGTAATCAAAAACAGCCAGTCCGACATTGTTCACTGGAACAAGGTAATATGAACATTCTCTGTTCTGGAAGTCACTTAACATCAATATAGTAAAAAACAAAATGAATAAATAGATAAATAAATAAATAAATAAAAAAATAAATGAATAAATAAGTAAATGAATAAATAATAAATAATTAAATAAATGAATAAATAAATTCTTGCTGAAAAAAAGTTATTGGAGCTGTTAAAAGTTTAAGATACAATCGAAAACGTCATTTACTTTACATTCTGATGTAAAGTAAGTACACAAGATAAGGAGCTGCTGCGAAAGGTCATCAAGATATTACTTTCAAGTGCAGTTAAATATTCTTCTTAAAGAGAGAGAAAAAAAAAGACATTATGCAAATCCATTTGTAGAACGATTGGAGTTGATGATGAATAACCGAGGATTTTAAAGATATTGAATATAAAGACACGCTTCGTTGCAAGGAGTATTAGTGAAACGTTTCTACTGAAATCTCTCCAAAGTAAAAATAAGACGTTCGAAATAATTGTCTCGGGAAAGAAAGCACGCAAAAAAAAAACACATATCGGCTATACATACATAAATACATACATACATAATACTACATACATACATACATACATACATACATACATACATATATACATATATACATACATACATACATACATACATACATATATATAATATAATATATATTATATATATATATAATATGTAACACACACGTGTGTGTGTGTGAAAATAATAAGAGTAGAACATTTTTAAACTTTTCATACCGATGGCTGGCATGCGTAATAAGTCAATAGACAACATATTTCATATATAATAGTGTATAAACAATTAATTGTTTATACACTATTATATATGAAAATATGTTGTCTATTGACTTTATTACGTATGCCAGCCATCGGTATGAAAATTTAAAAAAAATTTCTACCCTTATTATTTTGACACACACACACACGTATATATATATATATATATATATATATATATATATATGATAACGTTACAACGACAAGACATTCAACGACGGAAGACTTGATAAGGCTTAATGAATAAAGTCATGTGAAATGTTGGAACAGGCGTGTAATGTGAAAATTTACCAGAAATAAATTAGTAAAAAAGAAGGAAAAGAAACTGGAACTGAACATTAAGCAAACTGAAAGTTAAATTACGATGAAAAAACAAGCGCAGTAGTGGCTATGGTAAGAAGCTTGCTTACCCATGAGTCTTTGTTAGTGTACACATGCGTCATTGTGTTGTGCACTGAAGAAGATAGCCGGCAGTGTTTAGCCTGCAAAAAAGAAGCTGATGCAAGGCAAGACTTTTGTTTCTTGGGTCCAGTGGGGGTTGTTGTCTGTGGTTATATTTTTTACAAACAAGGAGTCCTCACTGGTATCAGGATGTCGGTCTGCTTGCGGTTCAGTAATATTGTTCACATTAAGTGCAAAGTTTTTTCTCATTGTAAGAAGTACAGTTTGGGGGCGTATCATTCAATCAAAAATTGTTCACTTTTTAACAGTGTATGTTCTTACAACAACATTTACCATTAATTGGAAAGCTGTATTTCAAGTGCTCACATTAAGTAAAAAATTTTTTCCCTTTGTAAGAAGTATAGTTTGGTGACATATCCTGCCACCAAAAGTTGTTCGGTGTTTGTGAATAGTGTATATTTTTACAACTACGTTTACCAATAATTGGAAAGCTGTATTTCAAGTGGAGCAGTCCAGGCTCTAATCAGAGTGCCATAGGGCTTAGAGTACCTGAATGCCCAGAAGACTTTTTTGCTGTGTTTTGTTGAACTGTTGTTTTTCTTCTTCTATTGTGACTTTCTTATTGAACTGTTTGCTTTTTTTCTTCTTCCCTTTGTTTCCTTTCGATTTCTCTCTTTTCTTTTTGAAATTTGTGAACTATTGTTTTGGACTTTTTACTTTTTAATTTAAAACATGGCAAAAAATATGGATAAAATTGTAGAGTGGGAGATTGTCCCACCTAAGGAGTGGCTCAGACAGCAAGAGGAGAGGACAGTGGTGTAGGGAACGTATTCGAAGGTTCTCGACACCATTGCCGTCTTCTCCAAGCAGATGATTGAACAGGAGTTGGCGGAACATCTGCCAACCATTAAGAATATCTCTAGGGGTGTCAAATATGCAACGGTATGATTGCTGTTTGACACCCCAGAGGAGGCTCGCAGTTTTGCGAGCCAGCCCTTTGAGGGTAAAGAAATTTTGTTTCTTCTCACTTATTGTGGAAAAAATTGATGAGGGCTTGGGTCTTTGGTTTGCCACCCGGAATTGAGCTCCAGTGGATAGAGGATACTATCCGTCGGGGTTTGGGTGGCAGCGGAGCCAGGCTCCTCAATGTGAAAATCCTTCCTGCGGCTGATTGGGTTGGGTGAAAAGCTGTTTTGATCCTGTACACCCAATCAGCCATGCCAGATTATTTGAAAATGGCTGGGTACAGTTACCCGGTGATTCTTGAAGGTCGCCCCCCTCCAGATATCATCGGTGCCTGGAGCCTGGCCATATAAAGAAAAACTATCATCAGGAACAAAGCAAAGTCCTGGAGCAGTTGATTGAGACCTCCGTAGAAGGAACGAAGGCGGCCGAGGAGACGGAGGACACCTCAAAGAAGGGCCGCAAGACGAAGAAGGTGAGCATCAATGGGCGCTCACCGAAGGATCCTAGCGATGAGGGAGGGGAGGCGAATCTCACGGTCACTAAGGAGACGCACCCTCCCTCAGATGAGAGGAAAAAGAGAGGAAGAGGAAGAGAAACTGGACATTGCCGATAGTCGGTGACATAGCACCGGAGTGTCCCGGAACCTTGCCGGTAGGGGTTGTGCCACCGGCAGAGGAAGAGACACAGTTGTGGGGGGCGGGGAATTGTGCCGCACACGGTAGAATTGACTACCTCGAACCCGGAGGAAGACTAATTATTGGTTTTCTTCTACAGAGGCGGAGAGGTAGAAGAGGTGATGGAAAAGCACCATAAGGGAGTAGGATCCCGAATGGCCTCCGTAGATAGCTGTGGAGGTCATAACGTTGCCCGTGACGTATAAGCTGCAGGGACTCAATGAGGAATATGACTTGTGGGCAAGCGACTCCGGCTCGGATCCCGCATTGGTCTTCAATGAGGCGTGGGGGATGGCGCAGTATACGGGCACAAGCAATGTTGGAGAGGAATAGTGACAAGGGGTTGAAAAGCCTCAGTGTTATAATGTTTATTGTATAATGTTTAACGTCTATTGCATGTTATTGTGTTGAAGAGGCTTAACGCCCCACTTCTTAAATGGACTATTAGTCCAATAATTGTAAAATTGAAGTAAGAGGTTCATTACCTCGTTTTGTCTTTTTCTGTGAAAAAAAAAGAAGAGAATAATGTTTTAGAGAATCAAAAAATCGGCGGGCGATTTTTTGTCTTCTCCCATTAATATAATTTTTTCCTCATTCATCTCATTCATGTTTCTGTCCAGCCCGCAAGCTACTCTTTGTAATGCCGCCATGGCAAATTTTATGAAATAAAGTAGCTTGCTTACCAACCACATGGTTCCGGGTTCATTTCCACTGCATGGCACCTTGAGCAAGTGTCTTCTACTATAGCCTCAGGCCGATTAAAACCTTGTGAGTGGATTGGTAGACAGAAACTGAAAGAAAGCCTGTCGTATATATGTATATAATATACTATATATATATATATATATATATATTACTATATATATATATATATATATATATATATATATAATATATATATATATATGTGGTGTAGATATATATATATGTATATAATATATATTATATATATATATACATACGTATATATATATATATATATATATGTATGTATGTATATATATATATATATATATATATAATATATAGTA